>NW_026728445.1:40000-54194 GCF_030684315.1 Stegostoma tigrinum | reverse complement strand
CTGGCCCTGCTTTTGGGGGGGGGGTGTGGAGAGAGACTGGCCCTGCTTTTGGGGGGGGGGGTGTGGAGAGAGACTGGCCCTGCTTTTGTTGGGGGGGGGGTGTGGGGTGTGTGGAGAGAGACTAGCCCTGCTTTTGTTGGGGGGGGTTGTGGAGAGAGACTGGCCCTGCTTTTGTTGGGGGGGGGTGTGGGGTGTGTGGAGAGAGACTAGCCCTGCTTTTGTTGGGGGGGGTTGTGGAGAGAGACTGGCCCTGCTTTTGTTGGGGGGGGTTGTGGAGAGAGACTGGCCCTGCTTTTGTTGGGGGGGCGGGGGGTGTGTGGAGAGAGACTGGCCCTGCTTTTGTTGGGGGGGCGGGGGGTGTGTGGAGAGAGACTGGCCCTGCTTTTGTGGGGGGGGGTGGCGGGGTGTGTGGAGAGAGAGTGGCCCTGCTTTTGTTGGGGGGGGGGGTGTGGGGTGTGTGGAGAGAGACTAGCCCTGCTTTTGTTGGGGGGGGGTGTGGGGTGTGTGGAGAGAGACTGGCCCTGCTTTTGGGGGGGGTGTGTGGAGAGAGACTGGCCCTGCTTTTGGGGGGGGGTGTGTGGAGAGAGACTGGCCCTGCTTTTGGGGGGGGTGTGTGGAGAGAGACTGGCCCTGCTTTTGGGGGGGGGGGTGTGGAGAGAGACTGGCCCTGCTTTTGGGGGGGGGGGGTGTGGAGAGAGACTGGCCCTGCTTTTGAGGGGGGGGGGTGTGGAGAGAGACTGGCCCTGCTTTTGGGGGGGGCGGTGTGGAGAGAGACTGGCCCTGCTTTGGGGGGTGGGGTGGGGGTGGGGGGGCGGTGTGGAGAGAGACTGGCCCTGCTTTGTGGGGGGGGGGGGGTGTGTGGAGAGAGACTGGCCCTGCTTTGTGGGGGGGGGGTGTGTGGAGAGAGACTGGCCCTGCTTTGTGGGGGGGGGGGTGTGTGGAGAGAGACCGGCCCTGCTTTTGTGGGCGGGCGGCGGGGGGGTGTGGAGAGAGACTGGCCCTGCTTTTGTCGGCGGGGGGCGGGGGGGTGTGGAGAGAGACTGGCCCTGCTTTTGTGGGCGGGGGGGTGTGGAGAGAGACTGGCCCTGCTTTTGTCGGGGGTGGGGTGGGGGTGTGGAGAGAGACTGGCCTGCTTTTGTGGGGGGGGGGGTGTGGAGAGAGACTGGCCCTGCTTTTGTCGGGTGGGGGGTGTGGAGAGAGACTGGCCCTGCTTTTGTCGGGTGGGGGTGTGGAGAGTGACTGGCCCTGCTTTTGTCGGGGGGGGTGGGGGTGTGGAGAGAGACTGGCCCTGCTTTTGTCGGGTGGGGGGGTGTGTAGAGAGACTGGCCCTGCTTTTGTCGGGGGGGGGTGTGGAGAGAGACTGGCCCTGCTTTTGTCGTGGGGGGGTGGGGGTGTGGAGAGAGACTGGCCCTGCTTTTGTCGGGGGGGGGTGGGTGTGTGGAGAGAGACTGGCCCTGCTTTTGTCGGTGGGGGGGGGTGGGGGTGTGGAGAGCGACTGGCCCTGCTTTTGTCGGGTGGGGGGTTGTGGAGAGAGACTGGCCCTGCTTTTGTCGGGTGGGGGGTGTGGAGAGAGACTGGCCCTGCTTTTGTCGGGGGCGGGGGGGGTGTGGAGAGAGACTGGCCCTGCTTTGGGAGGGGTGGTGGGGTGTTTTTGCAAAGACTGCAATCCGGTCTGCTCAATACGGGATCGGGTTCAGTCACCACCTCAATCTGGACCTGAAAACCGTCTCTCCTCCTCAGTCGTCTCTTAACACTTCACACCTGACCTCATGGTGGGGTCTGAAAGGGGGCCCTGTCCCACGTTTTTTGGCTATGTGCTGCTCCCTGTTCCCTTCCGACGACCTCTCCTTGGGCTTCCTCTCGTGAAGCCCCAAGTGACAAGCGCTCTTGCTGTGACTCTGTTCCTCCACGTCTGGCAGCCTCTGATCTGCTCCCGTGGTCACCGTAGCACTGATGTCGCTGTGGTCCCATTCCGTTTCTGCTCAGCTGTAACCACAGACAGTGCTCCCACTGAGCTCACTGGCTGCAGAGGCCTTCGACCCCAGGATGCAACCCACTGCGCTTTGACCCAGTATGACCCCACATTCCCTCTGTCCCAGCTCTCCCTCGGCTCCGCCGCTCTCCTGGCCCCCTGCGACCCTCCGAGATCTCTGCTCCCGGCCTCTCCAGCATCACCTATTTCCCTGCCGCTGGTGGTGGGGGGGAGGGTATGATCCATGGAAATCCCTCCCCCAAAGCTCTCTCTCTAACTCCCCAAAACATGGACTGACACGTCCTTAATATCTGATTGTACACCGAATCTTGGTAGTTGAGCCTTCCTGAGGAGCTCTGGGGAAAGCTTGGCCATGTTCTAGGTGCTACGCGAATGCACGTGATTGTGGAGAGAGAGATTGAAATGCTTGTATCAGGTGTTCACCTTCTCTGGAATGTTCGAAGTGACACTTTATCCCCAGGGCCAGATCTCTGTTCGCGTTAACAACTCGCGCTGAGGCGAGAGATTCAGAATCCAGGAGAGATTTTTACCAAAATCAAAGGGAGAGGATGCGGTGGGGGGATTTCCTTCGCATTCAAAAGCGTTCAACCATTCCAGCAAACAGGCAGGCCCCCCCACCCACGCGCACGCACCTGTGTTCGGTGTGTGAGCTGCATCAGCTGGGAAAAGCCATTGGCCAGTCTGGAGTTGGGTTTGTCAGCTAAAACACACATTCTCCTCCGCCCTCCACCCCCAAACACCATGCGTTAACGCGGGGGGGGCCGCCACAACCCAGAGGAAAACCCAGCAGGGGAGAGGAGGGCGGGGTGGGGAAGTGCGGGGAGTGCGAGCACATCGAAAGGGAGATCAGCTTTAGGGCGAGGTGGGTACACAGGCCGTTTCAGGGCCTCGGAAAACTGATGTCAAACACGAGCGTGTTTCTGCGTCTCTCCCCTCCACCACACTGAGTGTCCATCTCTCGATCACCATCCGTCACACTCTCTTACACATCTCCCCCCACCTCCCAGTCCCACTCTCTTTCTCCCCCCCCCCCAACCCATCCAGTACCGGTGGGCGGTGGGGTCTGTCACTGTATAATGCTGGGGTACAGTACCGGTGGGGGACACCTTGTAGTTTATTACTTTCCTGTTGCTGTGTTCTGCTTGCTGGTGCCTCATGAATGTTGAAGTCAGCGAGTGAGTGGCCTACGTTCCGTTATAAATGGCTTGAAGATAATCAGCTTTGAGACTTAGCCACTGAATCTGAAAGGTGACCTGTTCATTCAGCCCCTGCGAGAAACCGCTCGCAGGTCACGCTCTCCTGTTACTTTGTTCCACTGAAGCACGACGCGAGATAGAGGATCAGCGTTCTGTTTTCCACTGTCCAGCTTCCAAGACTTGCTGTTGAATTCAGTACATTCAGAGGCTGACTGCAGGGCATCTTGTTTCCAATTTCCTTTGATTCTGTCTCCACCCTGTATAAGAGAAACTGGGCCTTCAGTTGCTTAAAGCCGACGCTGTGTGCACTGGTGGTGAGAAACTCTGTAGGTCTGGCAGCTTCTGAGGGGGGAGGGAGGGAGGGAGAGAGAGAGAGAGAAAGAGAAATGGGGCTCGTGTTCAGACTCCAGTTCTGAATTTGGGTCCCTGAACTCTGTCTGTGTGTGTGTCTCTCTCCACAGATGCTCGCTGAGTAATCAAACACTGGAGAAAACGTCTCAATAAAAAACTGAAAGAACTGCGGATGCTGTAAATCAGGAACAAAACAGAAGTTGCTGGAACAGCTCAGCAGCTCAGGCAGCATCTGTGAAGGAGAAAAAAATCAGAGTCGCCAGACCCGAAACGCTAACTTTGATCATTTGTTTCCCTCTCTGATGCTGCCAGACGTGCTGAGTTTTTCCGGCAACTTCTGTTACCTCTTAGAGTTCCATTGAAAGCTCGAAACATTAGTGCACGCAAGCCCTGCCCTGGAAGGCTGTACAAATGTCAGCGTTTGGCTCTGAAGCTTGGAGGAGGAACTTAGAAAAGTGTGTGGGAGGATAGGGGCTAGCTACTTGAAAATTATAAGAATTAATTTGAAGGTGACGTGGAGGAGCATCACTTTTTTCTTCTTCTTTTTTTATTGCAGTAACTTCCTGAATTTCCCCTGAATGTCCTCCCGGATTGACAAGTGATTCGAGTCGCATCAAACGCAGACGATAGTCGCTGTGCACCCAGGGCGGGTATTAAACCATCGGCCGCGTCTCCCCGGGCCGGGGGTTGGTGTAGCAGGGCGCTATTGGGGAGGGTCGGTGCCAAGGCTGGGCGGTGGGGATGTGAGCGGGGTTGGGGTTGCGAGTCGGCTCTGAGAGGGTTAGCAGGACACTGTCAGGGACGTGGGTGTGGTAGGCTCTGAGAGGGTTAGCGGGACGCTGTCGGGGAGGTGGGTGGTGGGTCAGCAGAGGTGGTAGCAGGGCACTGTTGGGGACGGTATGGGGGTTGGCTGAAGGTGGGGGATAGTGGGGTGCTGAGGGTGAGGGTGGGCAGGAGCAGGGCTGGGGATGGTAGAGCAAGACATGCCGGGGCCTCCAACGAATCTATCTCCTCCAAATGGCATTAATTTTTAAAAAAAAACCCGTCCCTCACGTCGCGGTCAGTGGGATCTTGCTGTGCCTCGGTGACCTCACTCAGCTGTCCCGTGGAATGCGAAAGGCGCTACGCCAATACACCTGCGTGAAATTAACCTCTACTCTTTCTGTCTCTCTCTCTCTCTCTCTCTCCCCCTCTTCTCCCCACCCCCACCACCTCCCTCACCCCCGCCCACCCCACACCTGCCGCAGGCCCCAGGGAGCACCGCCCCGGCCATGGGGGACACAGCTGCGGGGGAGGGATCCCTCGGCGTGATCCGCGAGGGTCTCGGCGAGGGCCTGATCGACTCCGAGGTGGCGCGCCGGACCTGCCAGGAGGTGCTGGCCAAGGTCAAGCAGCTGAGGGGAGTAAGCTCAGAAGAAGAAGGTGGAGAAGGAGCGGGGGCCACGGTACCGGGGGACAACGCCGAGGCAGGGAGCCCCCCCTCCGGTTGCCAACGGGCTGTCGGCCCCTCGCATACGAGAGGAGGAGGAGGAGGAGGAGGACGATGACGGAGAGGGAGTGACGCAGCGGGCCTGCCACACGGTGAGAGCCGCGCGCCGTCGCCAGCGTTACAACCCGGCAAGACAGTCGTGGCTGCTTCGGCTGTTCGAGTCCAAGCTGTTCGACATCTCCATGGCCATCTCGTACCTGTACAACTCCAAGGAGCCCGGGGTCCAGGCCTACATCGGCAACCGCCTCTTCAGCTTCCGCCACGAAGAGGTGGGCTTCTACCTGCCGCAGCTCCTCAACATGTACGTGCACATGGACGATGACGTCGGCGACGCCATCAAACCGTACGTGGTCCACCGCTGCCGTTACAGCATTGACTTCTCGCTGCAGTGCGCCTGGCTCCTGGGGGCCTACTCCTCGGACATGCACATCTCCACCCAGCACCATTCCCGCGGCACCAAGCTCCGCAAGCTCATCCTCTCCGATGAGCTGAAGCCCGCCGCGGCTGGCGGGGTGCCGGGGACCCGCCGGAAGGAGCCCGGGGCCACCGCCACCCCCCACCACCACCGTCACCCCCCGGCGCCGGTGGCCCCTGACGCGGGCCTGTCCCCCTCCAAGCGCACCCACCAGCGCTCCAAGTCGGACGCGGCCGCCAGTGTCAGCCTGGGCGGAGGCCTGAAGCGAACGGCCAGCAACCCCAAGGTGGAGAGCCAGCCGGACGAGGTGAGCACCACCTCCCCCAACCCCCCACCACGGTGTTTGTCTCTGCCTCCACCACCACCTACCCCGTTCCGGCTCCCTCCCCGTTCCTGTCCCTCTGTCTCCCACCCATTCCTGTCCCCTTTGCCCCCTCCCCACCCCGTTCCTGCCCCTCTGTCCGCGTCCCCCTCTCTCCCTCACCCTCAAAACCTCCATTTGAAGCGTTGGGGGGGTTGAACAATGATGTTGGGTATGTGGCGTGGGGGGAGGAGCAGGAATAGTGTGACTGGGCCCCGGGGTGGGGGGGGGGGGGGGGGGGGGCAGCAGGAGCGCAGCGCGGTTAGGGTCAGGGGTCGGTGGGGGTAGCAGCCGAAAGCGCACGCCTCAGCTTTGATTGTGGAAACTGATTGCGCTGCACAGGGGGTAAAAAGCAGAACTCGGGCTGGCAAGCCGCTGTGTTTGTTTCAAGCAGAGAGCAGTAAGCGTGGCAGGCGCACACGCGTGTGATCGCCACGTCTGTAAAGATGGTTGTCTGTGTGCATCAGGCAGATGTGGGGCTCCAGCAAGACAGTGTGCCCAGGAATCTGTTCAGCCAAATGAAGCCCGAGTTTGTTTCAGTTCCACAACGTTGACCTGACTCCTCCTGGGGGCTGTGAAAGGACTGAACCGCTGCGGCTCCTCACCACGTGCTGTAGGAGCACCCCCCCCTCCCCGCCCGCCCCCCCAGGAGCAGAACCACTGCAAAGTGCCCTCGGGGAGGAAGTCCAGGATTTTGACCCTGAAGGATTATATTTCCAAGCTGGGATTGTGTGCGTGCATGCGTGCGCGCATGCTGGGGGCATGTGTGTGTTTGGGGGATGTGGGGTGTGAGGGCATGTGATTGGGGCTCAGAGGGGAGCTTGCAGGGGGCTGGTGTTCCCTGCTGCCCCTTGCCGCCCTCTAGGAGGTGGGGGTCCCGGGTTCGGAAGGTGCTGACTCGGGGAGTCGCTGTAGACGGTACACACTGCTGCGACTGAGCGTCGGTGGCGGAGGGAGCGGGGGCTTGTGGGTGTGGTGCCAATCTGAGCGGGGGGTACCGCTTTGTCCCTGGACGCTGTCGAGCTTCTCGAGTGTTTATCAGAGTTGACCCCATCCAGGGCAAGTGGGTCGGTATTCGCTCACACTCCTGCCTAGAGCCTTGGAGCGTTGTAGGAGGTGACAAGAGATAGGGAGGGGGTGTAGGGAGCCGGAGGGGTGACGGAGGCCGGGTGGGGGGTGTGTAGTGGGCTGGATGAGGTGACAGGGAGGGGGGGGTTGGTAGAGGCGGCGGGGGGGTGTGTAGGGGGCGGGGGAGGAGGCAGGGAGGGGTGGGCGTAGGGGGCCGGGGAGGTGAATGCCAAACAAGATGGCACCCATGTTAAATAGAACAGTGTTCAGCCACTGACCTGAGGTGACGGTATGGGCCTGGCCTGGGTCACTCCGTGTGTGTGTGTTTTTTTCTGGGGGGGTAGCGGTGGTTGTCGATGGTATGTGTTGCAATCAGCAGCCGAACCAGTTCCTGCCTGGCTGTTAGTTCGCTCTGAACTGGCTGCCTCATTGCGACAGGAATCCCTCAAAGATAGTTTCAGGGTGAGTCATGCTGTGTCGGTGTTGCTTCAGTGTGTGTTCTGGAGATGGCACCCTTGTGCTCAGCTCATGGCTGCAAAGCCAGCCCCAAAACTCTGTCGGAAATATGTGCGGGCAGCCTGGGCATGCCTTGGCGCAGTCAGTCGCAGAGTACGCCAAGTTGGAGGGTCACGCTGATCTCTTTGGGAGCACCTTGGGGTCTCTCCGCCTGTGCCCGAGGTGGAGTGTCCTTTACCCAGGGTGACACATCAGCACAGGGTTAGTGGTGTGCGTGGTGCCAGGGGCTGGGGGGCGTTGTGGGGCAGAGGGGTGGCAGGAGGTTTACACCAACAGGGGCGCTAAGTCTTAGAGGATTCGGAGCTTCGTTGATCAGGACCCACAGGGCAGAGGCTGACCTGCCTCGCTGCTGACAGCGTTCAATTATTGACCATCCTCTCCACGGCACCGAGGCCCAATATCAGATCTCCAGCAAACGCCAGCACTGAATTATGCATGTGTTGAAGCGCTCTGCTTTCACATTCCTGATATGATGCCCGTTCTGAAATCCCCTGAGAGTCAGGTATAGGGTTAGTTGCTTGGACTTTGTACAGCAGTTGGTGGGGCTGGGGTGGGTCCAACACTGGCAGGCTCGCAATATCACCTCGACTTCCAGCCCCGCCCCTTCTCTGGGGTGATCGGGGGGGTGGGGGGTTAGTGCTTGAGACTGTGACATCTCCTCCCCCATCTCTGTGTGCCCTGTCGCTCCCTGTTTTTCTCTCTCTCTCTGGCACCCCGTCTCTCCCACCCCCTTTCCCTCGCCTCAATCACTCCCGCTCCATCCTCTCTCTCTCTCTCTCCACCCCCCCCCCCCTCTCGTGTGGACGCCATCCCTCTCTGCCTGGCCCACACTCTGCTTCCTGACTGGCGCTGGGGTGCGGGGAGCTGTGGGGTGTTGGTATTTTGGGGAATTGGGTGGCACTGCCCCAGTGTGTGTGGGTGAACTGTAAACAGTGGCTGGTTTAGCCTGGACTCTGACCCACCCGCCAATCCCAGCAATAAGGAGCGTTTCGACGATGAAAGGATGAATTGCTTTCCCTGATAGATTGATCTGATTGAATCATCGTCATGAGACTGGGATATTACACGACTGGGCTGGGAATATTCCCAGTGTGCTTCCGCATGTTTATCACGATGGGATCTTGTTAAACAGCTTCCCTCGGGCTAAATATTTTGGTGGTGACCTCCCATTCTCCTTTCGCAAGTGCAACAATGCTTGGGGATTAAACCTGCCTCTCTCTCTCCCCATCATGCAGGGTTTCTCCGATGTTGCAATGGGGGCACTATTGTGGTCTCGCACCCCTGTAACCCGTTTCTGCCTTGAGCAAACACTGAAAGAACTGCGGATGCCGTAAATTGCAAATAAAAACAGAAGTTGCTGCATTATCTCGGCAGGTCCAGCTCAGGAAGGGTCCCCAGACCACAGATTTCTGTGTTCTCTCTCTTTTTCCCCACGCCCTCCACTCTCCTTCCCTCCTTCACATTGGCTGCCAGACCTGCTGAGCCTTTCCAGCAACTTCTGCTTGTGTTTGGTGTTACAGCTGCTGAGCGACGCCTTGCCGAAAGGGATTTCTGCAACAGCCCCCTTTTCTGTAGACAGCGAGCTGCAGATAAGACCAATGCGCCGCTCCCCAGCTTAAAGCTGTGTGCCCCCAAACCCCCTGGGTTTGTGCCCTCTCTGTAAAGAGGGGAGGCGTGTTCCTGCGCTCCCTACTTCTGCCTCGTTTTGTCTTGTCTTCAAATCCCTCGCTCGATAGCCATCACACTTTGCGCCCAGGGGAGCAGATGCTCTCTCTCCCTGTGCAATTGTCTTCGCACACTCTCGGCCGCGCCACCCCCCCCCCCTGCCCCAACCGGGGTTGGCTAACAAGGAGAGAGGGAGAGAGAGAGCAGACTTGGGCCTATACTCATTGGAGTTTAGAAGAATGAAGGCTTTTGGGGGGCAGATCTTACAGAAACCCATAATGTTATGAAAGGAATAGGTAAGAGAAGCTTACCGGTGCCATGAGAAACTAGCACGAGGGGGGCATAGCCTCAAAATAAAGGGTGAGCGGATTTAGGACTGAGTTGAGGACAAACCTCTTCGCCCAAAGGGTTCAGAATCTGAAATTCTCTGCCCACGTTGAATTTTATTTTTTAAGGCAAAGATGGATTTTGGAACAGCAAAGGGATTAGGGTGAGCGGGTGGGATAAGGGAGCTGAGCCACTAAAAGATCAGCCATGATCTTATTGGCCAACGCAACAGGCTTGAGGCCTACTCCTGCTCCTGTGCCTTCAGCTCTGTCTCTCCTCCCCCCCCCCCACCCAAATTCCCGCTGTGAGCTGTGGTTACAGCACGTTGCGGAGACGTTCCTTCGTTGCCGGGTACTGATTTCCTCATGGCCAGGAAACAGAAGGTCGGTCTGCGCCATGGGCCTCGCGGAGCCTGAGAAACAGGAAGGAAGGCTGTGTGCTTCGGATCCGCCCCATGTCGACATCTTGCGTCCGAGCGCCGTTCAGACGAGGGCCAAGGTCAGCTGCAGTCCTGTGCGCTGACGGTGAGGTGGTAACCCCGCTGGCATTGTGGGTCGCCTCAGCAGCCCCCCCCCCCCCCCCAACCGCGACTCACGGGCAGCCTTAAGCTGATAAAATAAAACAATGGCTTCGGGGCCCAAGCGAGCTCAGCGACTCGACCCTCCGATTTCCGACAGAGCCTCGGGTGTCGAGGTTTTCCGGGTTTTTCCTGCTTTTGTTCAGTGTGACTCAGTTTTTCTCAGGGATTGGGTGGGGGAGCGAACTGGTCAGGGCGACCCATTCCCCGCACCAACGTAGGCCCAAACTGCCTCCTCCTCCTTACCACCCTCTGTCAGTAATTCCCAGAATGGCATGGTGGCTCAGTGCTTAGTGCTGCTGCCTTAGGGCACCAGGGACCCGGGCTCGATTCCACCCCCTGGCTCATTCTCCCTATGCCTGCGTGGGTTTCCTCTGGGTGCTCCGGTTTTCTCCCGTAGTGCCCAGGGATGTGCGGGTTAGGGTGGATTGGCCGTGCTAAATGCAGGGTCATAGGAATAGGGAAGGGGGCAAGTGTGGCTGGGATTTTGTTCAGAGTCTGTGCAGACCCGATGGGCCAAATGGTCTCCTATCCTGCACCACCCCCCCCCCCCCCCCCCCCACCGAAACGCCCTAGGGTTTCTCTGACATCTAGACTCTGGTAGATGTGGGTGTCACTGGCTCAGCCAGTGTTCATTGCCCTGAGACCAGGTTAGTGTGAAGCCTATCCACCAGCCTGAGGGTCCCGAGCCACGTGTTGGCCTGACCAGGTATAGGAGCCAGATTTCCTTCTCACGCCCACCGTGAGCGAAACCCGACGCACAGAGGAAGATCCAACGCTGCTCTGTGACAGTCGAGGGGAGAGGGAGCGTGCCAGTACCCTTTCCCGCTGCCCCTAACCCCAGTGAGATGGCCTGCGTCATCTGGTCGGGCTCCAGCGAGCCCCATCTCTTGGGCGACTCCGTCCTCAAAATGGCAGCGAAGGGGGCCGAGATTTGTAATCTTGTGGGGGTGGAAGGTCGGACGGGGTGAACTGACCCGATCTGCTATGCGGCTGGTCGAATGGCAGAGCAGAATAGAATCACTCTCCCACCCGCTCCCCGAATCGTTTGGGCCCAAAACCCGCTATCGCGACGGTATTGTGCTCCCAGCCAGCCTCCGGACCGTGCTGGCGGCTGAGGGGCATCAGAGACGGGCAGCGCCAGTGGGCCCCCCCCCCCCCCACCACCCAAAACCCAGGGTGGCGTTTTTGCCTCTAATTTGAGGAGCGCGGTCAGCTGGCTAACCGAGAGCGCACGGCATCGCGAGGGCTTTGAATCGTGCAGAGAAGCGTGAGGGGGGTGCTCGGGGGAAGCTTACGGAGGCTGGTGAATGCAATATTTACAAGGAGGTGATGAGTCCGCTTTCTCAGTTGGTTCGTGGGGAGTTTGGGGTGGGGGGTGTGGCAGTGGGCCTGCAGTGTTCTTACGGCTGGATTTTACTTTGTTGACGAAGGGATTTGTGAAAAATCAACTCTCTGCTGTTTCCCAGACACCCTCATCCAGTAACGACACTATTGAGGGAGCCAACGGCTGTGTAAGTCTGGGCAGCGTTTGTTTTTGGTGACTGGGTGCTTCGGCCCTCTTCGCCTCGCTCCTATCTCTGCTGGCATTTCCTCTGTGCAGGGCAGCTGCCTCCGCCCTGCCTGCGCGAACAGGGAGACGCATCTCTGGTGTCAGGACCCCCGTTAGACACTCGCAGGGACAGCATGAGGATTAGATACAGAGTATAGCTCCCACTAGAGTGCCCCCTTTCCCCCACCAGAGACAGCATGGGGGTTAGATACAGAGTAAACCTCCCTCTACACTCCTCCCCCCCCCCCCATCAAACACTCCCAGAGACAGCATGGGGTTAAATACAGAATAAAGCTCCCTCTACACTGTCTCCCCCCCCCCCCCCCCCCATCAAACACTCCCAGGACAGGGACAGCATGGGCTTAGATACAGAGTAAAGCTCCCTCTACACTGTGCCCGCCATCGAACAACACAGTGCAGAACAGGCCCTTCGGCCCTCGATGTTGTGCCGACCTGTGAACTAATCTAAGCCCACCCCCCTACACTATCCCATCATCATCCATATGCTTATCCAAGGACTGTTTAAATGTCCCTAACGTGGCTGAGTTCCTTACATTGGCAGGCAGGGCATTCCACGCCCTTACCACTCTCCGAGTAAAGAACCTGCCTCTGACATCTTAAATCTATCACCCCTCAATATGTAGCTATGCCCCCTTGTACAAGCTGAAGTTATCATCCTCGGAAAAAGACTCTCACTGTCCACCCTACCTAATCGTCTGATCATCTTGTATGTCTCTATTAAATCCCCTCTTAGCCTCCTTCTCTCCAATGAGAACAGACCCAAGTCCCTCAGCTTTCTTCATAGGGCCTGCGCTCCAGACCAGGCAACATCCTGGTAAATCTCCTCTGCACCTTTTCCAGTGCTTCCACATCCTTCCTGTAATGAGGCGACCAGAACTGCACACAATATTCCAAAAGAGGCCGCACTAACGTTTTGTACAGTTGCAGCATGACATCACGGCTCTGGAACTCAACCCTTCTACCAATAAAACCTAACGCACCACAAGCCTTCTTAACAGCACTATCAACCTGGGTGGCAACGTTCAGGGATCAATGTACATGGACACCAAGATCCCTCTGCACATCCACACTCCCGAGAATCTTTCCATTGACCCAGTATTCTGCCTTCCTATTATTCCTATTATTCCTCCCAAAGTGAACCACCTCACATTTATCCTTATTAAACTCCATTTGCCACCTTTCAGCCCAATTCTGCAGTTTATCTAAGTCTCCCTGCAACCTGCAACATTCTTCCACACTGTCCACCACTCCACCGACTTTAGCGTCATCTGCAAACTTACTAACCTAACCACCTCTGCCTGCTTCCAAGTCATTTATAAAAATGACAAACGGTGATCCCAAAACAGATCCTTGAGGCACACCACTAGTGACCTGACTCCAGGCTGAATATTTTCCATCAACCACCACTCGTTGCTTTCTTACAGAAAGCCAGTTTCTAATCCAAACTGCTAAATCTCCCTCCTTCCCATTCCTCTGCATTTTTTCCAATAGCCTACAATGTGGAACCTTATCGAAGGCTTTACTGAAGTCCATGTACACCACGTCTACTGCCCTTCCCTCATCCACATGCTTGGTCATCTTCTCAAAAAGCTCAATGGAGGTTTGTGAGACATGACCTGCCCTTGACGAATCCATGCTGACTGTCTCCAATCAAATTGTTGCTTGCTAGATGATTATAAATCCTATCTCTTAGAATCCTTTGCAAAACTTTTCCTACAACAGACGTAAGGCTCACAGGTCCATAATTACCTGGGTCATCCCTACTGCTCTTCTTGAAAAAGGGCACAGCATTTTCAATCCTCCCATCCTCTGATAACTAAACCTGTAGACAATGAGGACTGAAAGATCAAGGCCAAAGGCTCTGCCACCTCCTTCCCAGCTTCCCAGACAATCCTCGGAAAAATCCCATCCGGCCCAGGGGATTTATCTACCTTCACATCTTCTAGAATTGATAACATCTCCTCCTTACTAACCTCAATCCTTTCAATTCTAGTAGCCCGTAACTCGGTCATCTCTTCTACGGGGTTAGATACAGAGTAAAGCTCCCTCTACACTGTGCCCTCCCCCCCCCCCCCTATCAAACACTCCCAGGGACAGCATGGGGTTAGATACAGAGTAACGCTCCTTCCACACTGTGCCTCCCCACCATCAAACGCTCCTAGGGACAGGGAGAGAAATCTCTTAGGCTCCAGTCCGTGCTGTGTTCTCAGATTTTCTCTCGGCCTAAGGTTTAATCCGCTCTGTCAGACCTTAACAGCGCACGTCGTTCGGAGCGAAGTCTCTCCTGTGGGAGCGAGAGCTTACTCGTGAGCAGTCAGTGAGCCAGCTCGCCCAAACCTCCACACACCATCTCTTCTCTTCCCCACGCCCCCCCCCCTCCCAAAAAAAGCACTGAGCGATGGCTGCCCGAACCGAGGAAATCCTGTTACTGCCAGAGGCTTCAAATCTATCTCTTTGTTTCTGTTTCAGTTTGCAGTAATAATCCCGTGTGCATCTGGTTGCTCGTGCTTCTGTTTGATTCTCCTTTTCCAGTAGAGTGCTCTGGATCCGGAATGTCAAATTGTCTTTCCTCCCTCCCTCTTTCCCTGCCACGACCCCCCCCCCCCCTCCCACCCCCACCTGGAAAGCCCCATCTCACTCCATCCTTCTTCCCGTGATGAGAA
>NW_026728445.1:0-35000 GCF_030684315.1 Stegostoma tigrinum | reverse complement strand
CTGCCATTGTCTGTCACGGCTCTGGGCACCGGAGCCATGTTGGGTCTCCAAGGGGACGTGTGCGAGAGCAAGGCAGATCGACCAGGGTGTTCAAATCCCCCACCCTCCAGAAGCAGGATAACCCAGTCAGCAGGAGATGTCCTGCCCGTTGTTTATCTCCCTTTCCTCGGGTAGTTGTTGCGGGGGGGGGTGGGGCGGGGGAGGTATTGTGTAGGTCCACGACGGTTGTCCTGAGTGTATGTGCGTGCCAGAGGCGCTGCCCAATGGGTCTGCGTCTGCAGGAGCCCACTCCGTTGGAAACCCAACACTTGGCGAGTTGTAGGGGGCAGAGGTCATGCGAGGCAAAATGCCGGCTCCTGTCCCCTTCCGCCCACGGGCACCATGCCCACTGTCTGACTTGGTTGGGGCAGGGGGACCTCCGAATTGGACTGGCGTGGCTGTCCCACCATGAGCAGGTGGATGGAGATACCCCGACCCTATCTCTGTCATAACCCCGTCTCACCCCCCCACCTCCCTATCTCTGTCCCTGTCCCGTTAAGAATCATCATGTTCTGGTCACTGCCACTGGGGGCCCTGTCCCAAGTTCCCTCCTTAACCACCACGCCCCCGCCCCGCGCCCCCCCCCCCCCCCCCCCGCCCTTCTCCCCGTGTCCTATGAGTCTCCCTCAGGCCGCGCCCTCCGGGCCTGACTGATCGTCCATTCTGCCGTGATTTGAGGTTGTGCGGGCGCGGGTCGGGATTAACATTCGATTCAGTGACAGCCTGGCCCTTCGGGACGCAGTAATGAGGGAGCGGATCTCTCAAAGCCTCGTGGGATAGGGATGGTGGCCGACGGATCCGCCAACTCCGTCCGGGTGCTCTCCCATCCCGCCGAGCCAGTTTGTTGAGGAATTTTTTAAAAAATATTCTCTCCCCACCACCACCTCCATCTTGTGTCTCCGCAGCAACCTGCGAGGCTGGGCCCGGAACGGGAGTTCATCAAGTCGCTGATGGCCATTGGCAAGAGGCTGGTGACATTACCCACCAAGGAACAGAAGACCCAGCGGCTCATCTCCGAGCTGTCGCTGCTCAACCACAAGCTCCCGTCTCGCGTCTGGCTCCCGACGTCCGGCTTCGAGCACCATGTGGTCCGTGTGCCTCACAACCAGGCCGTAGTCCTCAACTCCAAGGACAAGGTCCGTTACTCTCGGGGACCCTCTCTTCGCGGGGAGGGCAAGTGATGGGGCGCGGGGGGTGTGGGGTGGTGAACGTCGGCAGGACAAACTGCGGCGTTCAAACAGCGCAGGACTGCGGAAAGCTACGGGACGCAGGGACTGAAAAGAATCGCCACCTCCCCTGCCCTGCAAGCTTCAGCGGGCATCTGGCACTTGCTCAGGCGGTGCCAACCGCCCGCTGGCCTCTGTTGCGAAGGGAACTGGGGAGAAAAGTTGGGAAGGTTTTGTTGAAACCACACCAGGCCCCAGTCAGGTTGTGGCTGGGATACTGCAGACGGTTTTGGGGCACCGTATCCAAGCAGAGTCAGTCCGGCTAACATGCGCTCTGACTTAGTGAGGCACGTCCTTTTGTTGGTGCACAGGGATGGGGTTGGGGGGCAGGTGTAGGGGGCCGGAGATGAAGGAGACAGACATAGGGAGTGGGGGGTAGGGGGCCGGAGATGAGGGAGACAGAGATAGGGAGGGGTGGTAGGGGGCCGGAGATGAGGGAGACAGAGATAGGGAGGAGGTGTAGGGGGCCGGAGTTATTGGAGGGGGGAGGAGGAGTAGGGGGCCGGAGATGAGGGAGACGGAGATAGGGAGGGGGGAGGAGGTGTAGGGGGCCGGAGATGAGGGAGACGGAGATAGGGAGGGGGGAGGAGGTGTAGCGGGCCGGAGATGAGGGAGACGGAGATAGGGAGGGGGGAGGAGGTGTAGGGGGCCGGAGATGAGGGAGACGGAGATAGGGAGGGGGGAGGAGGTGTAGGGGGCCGGAGATGAGGGAGACGGAGATATGGGGGGGGGGGGAGGTCTAGGGGGCCGGAGATGAGGGAGATGGAGATATGGGGGGGGGGGGTGTCTAGGGGGCCGGTGGGGGGGTGACAGAGATGGGGGGGTGGGGTAGGGAGGGCTGGAGGGGGAGGAATGTAACTATATTGCCTGCGGCAGAAGGCTAACGGCAGTGTGTTGGGATTCTGGTTCTGTGACCGTGTCACTCCCCTGACTCTCCTGCCTCGTTTTTCCAGGCTCCCTACCTGATCTATGTGGAGGTGTTGGAGTGTGAGAATTTGGAGACGTCCCCAGTGCCCGCCCGTATCCCCGAGATCCGGATCCGGACTACACGCTCAGTGGAGAACCTTCCAGACTGTGCCCGCGAGCAGAGGCCCGTCAGTTTCAGCACGGTGCCCAACTACGACAATGATGATGAGGCCTGGTCAGTGGATGACATCGGGGAGCTGCAGGTCGAGGTGAGGTCCCGGGGCCGGGGCGGGGGGTGGTTCGGAGAGCTGTATAGCATGAAAACAGGCCCTTCGGCCCGATCCAGATATCCTAAATTAATCCAGTCCCATTTGCTCCCCTATCCCTCTAATCCCTTCCTATCCATGTCCCCATCCCAATGCCTTTTAAATGCTGTGACTGTACCAGCCCCCACCCACTTCCTCCTTCCACACACGCACCACCCTCTGTGTGAAAAAGTTACCACTTGGGTCTCTTTCCCCTCTCACCTTAAACCTATGCCCCTCTAGTTTTGGACTCCCCCTACCCCTGGGGGTAAAGACCTTGTCTATTCCCCCCTACCCATGCCCCTCATGGTTTTATAAACCTCTATAAGGTCCCACCCCTCAGCCTCCGACGCTCCGGGGAGAACAGCCCCAGCTGCTCCCTGTAGCTCAAACCCTCCGACATCCTGTAAATCTTTTCTGACCCTTTTCTGGTTGAAGTACTTGTTTTATCTCTGAGATTCCAACGCCCCCCCACTCCGCCTTGCCCCAGACCTCCATCCCTCTGGCATTGCTGGGAAAAGCTACTGGTGCCAACCCTCAGCACCGAACCCCCCACCCTCACCCTGAACTGTGTCACTGTGTTAATGTTATGTGCCTGTCTTATCCTAATCCTGTTTCTGATCTCTCCACCCCTGCCCCAGCTTCCAGAAATCCACACCAACAGCAGCGATAACATCTCCCAGTTTTCTGTGGATAGCATCACCAGCCAGGAGAGCAAGGAGCCTGTCTTTATAGCAGCTGGGGATATCAGGTACTCTCGCACCTCTCCAAGCTCCCATGAGCATCTGATCCGAAGTGAACCGCATACAATGGGGATTGGGGGTGGGGGCAGACACTGTGGCCTGGTTGAAGTGTGCCCGCTCTCTCCTTCAAGCTGGGAGGGTCATGTTGGGGCTGAACAGGACATTGGTTAGGGCCGCTTTGGGAATCCTGCGTTCAATCCTGGTCTCCCTGCTACAGGAAGGATGTTGTGAAAGGGTCAGGAAAGATTTATAGGGATGTCGGAGGGTTTGTGCTACAGGGAGAGGCTGGGGCTGTTTTCCCCGGAGCGTCGGAGGCTGAGGGGGGGGACCTTATAGAGGTTTATCAAACGATGAGGGGCAGGGGTAGGGGGGATAGACAGGGTCTTTTCCCCCAGGGGTAGGGGGTGTCCAAGGTGAGAGGGGAAAGGGACCTGAGGGGTAACTTTTTCACACAGAGGGTGGTGCGTGTATGGAAGGAGCTGCCAGAGGAAGTGGGTGGGGGCTGGTACAGTTACAGCATTTAAAGGGCATCGGGATGGGGACATGGATAGGAAGGGGTTAGAGGGCAAGGGGGGCAAATGGGACTGGATTAGTTTAGGATATGTGGGTCAGCACGGACGGGTTGTTTCAGTCTGTTTGTGCTATCATGAACCACTCCGCGAATGAATTCCGCTCTCTTCACCCCCCTCTTCCCCCCCAAACACAGGCGGCGCCTGTCCGAGCAGCTGGCACATGCCCCCACCACCTTTAAGCGTGACCCTGAGGATCCGTCGGCAGTAGCACTGAAGGAACCCTGGCAGGAGAAAGTCAGGTGAGGGGGGGGTTTGGCGGGGGTCAGGGGGTGGTGCCGGCTGGGGCTCGGAGTCGGTGGGGTGGTATGGTGGGGGCGGTGAAACAAGTGGCGTTTCTGGAGGCCGCCCCCTCTCCGCGGCACAGCCAGTCACGTCTTGGCAACGGTGCCGCCACTACAGCGTGACTATTGACACAGCAAATTCTGAACAGCAGGCAGAACGCGAGCCCCCACCCCCCCCACCCCGGATCAGTTCCCCACCCTCAAATCTCCACAGCGGATGGACCTTGGCCTCCGGCTGCTCACTCCCGCCTCTCCGTGTCTGCAGGAGAATCCGGGAGAACTCTCCGTACGGGCATTTCCCAAACTGGCGCCTCCTGTCTGTCATCGTCAAATGTGGGGATGACCTTCGCCAGGAGCTGTTGGCGTATCAAGTGCTGAAGCAACTGCAGGTAACGGCCCCCACCCCCACCCACCCCCTCCCCCGGTTGCGCGCGGGTGTACGTACTCGCGACTTCACTGGGCTCCGGGACGGATCCCGCTGCCCGTTCGGAGGTTGGGACGGGGCAGGGAGGAATGCACCCAGGCCCCAGTCGCATAGCGGCCCACCAGAGCCCGTCCCGGGGGTGGGGGAGTGGTGTTGGTGGTGGGATCAGCGTACAAGGCTCTGTGCGAAGGGTTAGGTCAGTGCCACCAGTGAATCGGATAGTTGATTTTGGCACGTGGACTCAGTGAGCCAAAGGGTCACCTCCTGTGTTACAGACCCCTCCATATGAGAGTCTGTCTGTCTGTCCCTCCATCGCGCTCCCCTTTTTCCCCCCCCCCCCATCTGTCTGTCTGTCTGTCCCTGCGTCTCGCCTCTTCCCCCGTCTGTCTCTGTCCCGCTCCCCCTCTTCCCCCCCCCCATCTGTCTGTCTGTCCCTCCATCGCGCTCCCCTTTTCCCCCCCCCATCTGTCTGTCTGTCTGTCTGTCTGTCCGTCTGTCTGTCCCTGCGCCTCGCCTCTGCCCCCGTCTGTCCCTCCGCCCCGCTCCCCTCCCTCCCTCCCCGTCTGTCCTGTCCCTCCGCGCCCGCTCCCCTCCCTCCCTCCCCGTCTGTCTGTCCCTCCGCCCCGCTCCCCTCCCTCCCTCCCCGTCTGTCTGTCCCTCCGCCCCGCTCCCCCTCCCCTCCCTCCCCGTCTGTCTGTCCCTCCGCCCCGCTCCCCTCCCTCCCTCCCGTCTGTCTGTCCCTCTGTGCCGCTCCCCACCCCCGCCCCCGTCCCGTCACCTTCCCCTCCCCCCTATCGATGCTGACTGCCTACGCCATGTGGGGGCTGGGCCGGGGGATGGGGGAGGCTAATGGTTCGAGTTGGCAGCTCGCTGCTACCTTCTGGATGGATTGTGGGTGGGGGGGGGGGGGGGAAGATGTAGGAGGCAAGTGTAGGGATAGCGATCGGCTGGGAGGTGGCTCACCCAGACGCGGTTTTGGGGGGGGGGGGGTGCGGTGTAATGCGCGTGCTGCCTGCACCCCCCCCCCCCCCACCCCCCCCAGCCGACTGTCCCCAGTGCTGTTTAAGAGGCCCACCCCACCTCCGTTTCTCTTCTCTCCCCCACCCCCCAACAAACAAACTGGTTGCAGGTGATCTGGGAGGTGGAGCGGGTCCCGCTCTGGATCAGACCCTACAAGATCCTGGTGATCTCGGCAGACAGCGGCAATGATCGAGCCCGTGGTGAACGCCGTCTCGTTGCACCAGATCAAGAAGCAGTCGCTGCTCTCGCTGCTCGACTACTTCCTGCAGGAACATGGCAGCTACACCCACCGAGGGGTTCCTGTCGGCCCAGCGCAACTTCGTTCAGAGCTGTGCTGGTTACTGTCTCGTCTGTTACCTCCTGCAGGTCAAGGACAGGTAAGACCCTCGACCCCACACCAGGGGGCAGTCTCTCTCCACTGCCCGCGCTCCATTGGCACGGTTTGGGGGGGGGGGGGGGGGTGGGGGTGTCGTTAGTCGAGGCAAGGGTGGGCGTGAGCTTCGTTAGTCTTGGTAACGACTGAGCTGCAGGGGCTTGGTGTGCGGGGGTTGCGCGTTGGGAGTGGGATGCGGGGGCAGGGGCACTGCTGGGGATGTGGCAGAGAAGGGGTTTGTGTGAGAGAGAGATTGGGGAGTCAAGGGGTTGTGGGAGGGGGATGTGGGGGAGGGGCCAGCTGGAGGAGAGAGATGTGGATTTGGTGGGGGGGGGATGTGTGTATGGAGGTGGGGGTGGCCGGTGGGATGGAGTGAGAGTGTTGGGAGATACACAACGGGTTGTGGGAGGGGGATGTGCTCATGGCGGAGAGAGGGTGTGTGCGGGGTTGTGTGTGGTGTGGTTGGGAGGGTGTGCGTGTGTGGGGGGTGGGTAGGTGCATGGGAGGGGTGTCTGCGAGGGGGATGTGAGTGGGTAATTGCAGGAGGGGGTTGTGTGTGCCTGGGGCTGGGGTATGAGTGAGGGAGGTGTGTGTGTGTGTGGGGGAGAGATGAGTGTGATGGGGGACGTGGGATTGGTTGTGTGTGGGGGGGAGGGAGTAACGATGTGAGTGGGGGTGGTGTGTGTGTGTGTGTCGGAGTGGACGTGAATGACTCTGTACCCTACAGCAATGCCCCCCCCCCCCCCATACCACTTCACTTTGCTGTGATCTGCCTGTTCTGCTCGTAAACAAAGCTTCTCACTCTACTTCGGTACAGACCATTTGATGGAATGAGTTGCCACGTCAGTCCCAGTACATCCCCCCCCTCACCTCCCTCCGACACGGGTGTACACTCTCTCTCACACACCGTCACATGTACTCGCTCGCTCGGACACGCTGAGCTGAGATTTGGGGTATCGATCTCACGTTTGATGACAGCTGCCATCAAATTCTGTGACCCAAGTGCCCTCGCCCACGTCCAGCTGCCCGTGGCCAGTCCCCCAGTGGCACTGTGGCAACCCGTTTGTCCCCCTGTAGCCACACTCTTCTTCCCCCCCCCCCCCCCCCCCCCCCCCCACCTCCCGGGTAAGTCGCGTCAATACAGTAGCTCCAGAAGTGGGTCAGAGGCTGATAATCGTGCAACAAGTACCCCCCCCCCCCCAGCCAAACCTGTCCCACCACCAACAAGGCAGGACTATGAGGGAATACCGTACCCCCCCCCCCAACCCACTCCAATTGCCCTGGATGGGGGCAGTTCTGGCAAACACGAGAAGCTCGACCCTATCCAGGGACCTCCCTCCGCCCCCGACACTCAGTCGCAGCAGTGTGTACCGTCTACAGCGACTCCCCAAGTCAGCTCCTTCCAAACCCGGGACCTCTGCCCCCTGGAGGGGGGCAAGAGCAGCAGAGACATGGGAACACCAGCCCCCTGCAAGCTCCCCTCTGAGAGCACCACCTCCACCCCCCCCCCCCCCCACCCCCACCCCCAAACACTCCATCCCGACCTGGAAGTATATCAGGGTCAAGGTCCTGGAATTGCCTCCCTAAGGGCACTGTATCCCTACACTTCGCGGGGCAGTTGGGGTTGAAGGTTTTGGGGGATACAGTGGGGAGCAGTGAGACTGTAGTGGTTCAAGATGGCAGCTCCTGCCCACCACCTCAAGCGGGCAGTTAGGGCCGGGACGACTATGAAAGATCTTAGTAAAAGTGGTTAGACGCTGTTTGAGAGCAGGCGACCTCAACTGGGACTGTGCATGAGATGACGAGCTAATTGGCGAGCTATTCAGGGGCCAGGGTGTGTGCTTGCACATGTGTGGGGTTAGAAACAACCAGTTAGTTTCTCTCCCTTAACCATAGCTTGCTGTGTGCGTGAAAGCCTGAAGAAACACTTTGGGGCGATTATTCAGGCCCGAAATACTTCCTCTGCACGGGATTGTGATACAGCCCCCGGCTGCTTTGCTTTTCTTTTCAACAGTTTCATTTCTTTACCACCCCTCCCCGTCCCCGCTCCCCTCAGGCACAACGGCAACATCCTGCTGGACTCGGAGGGCCACATCATTCACATAGACTTCGGCTTCATCTTGTCCAGCTCACCTCGGAACCTGGGCTTCGAGACGTCAGCCTTCAAGCTCACCAGCGAGTTTGTCGACGTAAGTTCCCGTCCCTCCACTCAGAGACAGCAACTGTGTGCAGTTTAGCAGTCTCCAGTACAGGCGGGGCAGAAGGAAACGAGTCCCGCCCATCCCCGGTGTCAGTAAGAGAACTTGAAGGCAATGGAGGGAGCAGTTTAAGGGATCCATGCTGAGGAATAAGTGAGCTGCGTTAGCACTTAGTTTGAGGTCTCTCTCGAAAAGACACAATGAAAAGGTTGGCATCAAGTGAATGCAGAAAGGTTGCTGGAAAGGAGCATTTCCTACTGCTGTTACCAAAGTGGATAACTTTGCACATATCTGCATCAAACTTCATCTGCCAAATGTCGGTCAGCTCTGCTGCCTTACGGCACCAGGGGCCTGGGTTTGAATGTGGGAGTTTTATACATTCTACCCGTGTCTGCGTGGGTTTTCCTCTGGGTGCTCCGGTTTCCTCCCACATTCCAAAAATGTGCGGGTTAGGGTGGGTTGGCAGTGCTAAATTGTCCCGTAGTGCCCAGGGATGTGCGGGTTAGGGTGGGTTGGCAGTGCTAAATTGTCCCGTAGTGCCCAGGGATGTGCGGGTTAGGGTGGATTGGCCGTGCTAAATTGTCCCGTAGTGCCCAGGGATGTGCGGGTTAGGGTGGGTTGGCAGTGCTAAATTGTCCTGTAGTGCCCAGGGATGTGCGGGTTAGGGTGGGATTGGCCGTGCTAAATTGTCCTGTAGTGCCCAGGGATGTGCGGGTTAGGGTAGGTTAGAGATTGATGGGACGGGGTGGGACTTGTTGGGCCGAAAGGGCCTGTGTCCATGCTGTAGGGATCCTCTGATCTAAATCTCCTTAACTATCCTCCCCCATTTGTAAATTCCTGAATTCTTCATTGCAGCTTTGCTCACCTATTTTAGTGTCAGTGTCCCACAGCTCAGAAACAGACCCTTCAGCCCAGCCAGTCCATGCCGGCCACAATCCCAAACTAAACTAGTCCCACCTGCCTGCTCCTGACCCATCTCCCTCCAAACCTTTCCCCATTCACGCACTTATCCAAATGTCCTTAAAATACTGTAACTGTACCCACACCCAACCGTTCCTATGGAGGCTCATTCCACGCATGGACGCCCTCTGCGTAAAAAATCTGCCCCTTGTGTCCTTTGAATCTTTTTCCTCTCACTGTAAAAATGTGCCTGGTCTTGAAATCCTCCACCCTCGGGCAAAAGATTTCACTAATCAACCCCTTTCCATGCCCTTCATGATGTTATAAACCTTTATAATGCCACCCCTCCGCTCCCTGCGTACCAGGGAAAAAGCTCCCAGCCCCACCCTATCACTGTCACCCTCCCCTCCCGGCAATGTCCTGGTAAATCTCTCCCGGGCCATAAGACATAGGAGTGGAAGTAAGGCCATTCGGCCCATCGGGTCCACTCCGCCATTTAAATCATGGCTGATGGGCATTTCAACACCACTTCCCTGCAGTCTCCCCATAGCCCGTGATTCCTCGTGAGATCAAGAATTTGTGGATCTCTGCCTTGAAGGCATCCAACGTCCCGGCCTCCACTGCGCTCCATGGCAATGAATTCCACCGGCCCACAACTCTCTGGCTGAAGAAATGTCTCTTCATTTCCGTTTTAAATTTACCCCCCTCTAATTCTAAGGCTGTGCCCACGGGTCCTAGTCTCCCCGCCCAATGGAAACAACTTCCTAGCGTCCACCCCTTCTGAACCATACATTATGGTTAGAGAGAGGACTGACTGATCGACAGAAAGCAGGGAACCAGGAACATGGTTCCTCTCCAGTTTAATAATACCCTACCCCTAATAACAGGGCGACCAGAACAGGACGCAGTGCTCCAGAAGAGGCTGATGCAAACTTCAAACGATTGTGTACACCTGCGAATTTGGTACTGTCCCTTTGCATCCATGGCTTCAGTATTGATTGTGAAAGAGCTGAGCCCTGTACAACCTTACATCCGCATCTTGCCGACCAGGAAAACCATTTATCCTGGTTCCGTGCTTTCTGTCGATCAGTCAATCCTCTCTCCAAGCTGTAACTTACCCCAAACCCCATGTCATACAGATGTGCAGCATGGAAACAGACCCTTCGGTCCATCCCATCCATGCCAACCAGATATCTTAGCTTAATCCAGCCCCATTTGCCAGCGTTTGGCCCCTATCCCCCTAACCCCTTCCAATCATGTCCCCATCCCGATGCCCTTTAAATGCTGTAACTGTACCAGCCCCCACCCCCTTCCTCGTTCCACACACGCACCACCCTCTGTGTGAAAAAGTTGCCCCTCAGGTCCCTTTCCCCTCTCACCTTAAACCTATGCCCCTCTTGTTTTGGACTTCCCCCTACCCCTGGGGGGAAAAGACTGTCTATCCCCCCTATCTATGCCCCTCATGGTTTTATAAACCTCTATAAGGTACCCCCCCTCGGCATCCGATGCTCTGGGGAAAACAGCCCCAGCCTCTCCCTGCAGCTCCAACCCTCCGACATCCCTGTAAATATTCCCTGAACCCTATCAAGTTTCTCAAAATCTCCCCTATAGCAGGGAGACCAGAATGTGTATGCGCGTGTGCTAAAATTTTGTGCCGACCCTTGTCGGATGCCTTCTGGAAGTCGAGATATACATCGGGAGGGTCCCCATTATCTGCATTGCTTATTACTCCTAAGAAGAATAACATTCGAGGCTGTGGGTCGTGTGTTGGGAAGAGGAGCGAGGGTAAATTTGGGGTTGATGGACCAGAGTTTCCCTGCTAATTTATAATGTAGAGACCCTCCTGGAACCGACAAGCTTCTTTGTGGGGAAATTGACAGGCAAGATGTGGGGAGATCGTCCCCCCGCCTTGTGTGTGTGCGGGAGAGTCTAGGACCAGAGGGGCATCATCTCAGGATAAATGCTGATTCCAGGATCTGATTTCTCATTGTCACGCGTACCTGGGTACAGTGAAAAGTTATGTTTTGCGTGAAGATCATATGATATGAAGCGCATCAGGGTAATAGAACGGAGCGAAGAAAACAACGTCATGGCTACAGAGAGGAGGCATAAACAGTGAGATCAGCATGAAATGTAAAATTTGAGAACTTGGTTCAAAAGTCTGATAACAGTGCGGGGAGGAAGCTGTTCTTGAACCTGATGAAGTGCGTGTTTTAAGCTCTTATACGTTCTGTGCGACAGAAGAGGAGATAACTGGCACGGGGAAGGGTCTTTGGTTGCCTTTCTGTGGCCAGGAGAAGTGTACATGGGGTCAGTGGGCGGAAGATTGGTTTGGTGACTGGACCGAGCTGGATTCACAGAACGCTGTCTGGTTTCTTCCGACCCTGAGCAGAGCAGTTGCTAGATCAGTCCGCGTTGCGTCCGGGTAAAACGCTTCCAGCTATGTTTTTTTTAAAATGTTTTACAGGCATACAGAATGTCCTTATTAACCTGTTAGCGAAGTAGGGATGTAGCTGTGCTGTCTTGTCTGCTGAGTCAGTGTGTGGAGTGGGACAGTTTGGTGATCGTCACCCCCAGGGGCTCCTGATAAATTCCGGGCCGAGGGGAACCCGTTGAAGCCTGCGACGAAGAGGAATTTCTTGTCTCCGTGGGCAGCGAATCTGTGGAATTCTTTCCTGCGGATGTCTGGGTCGTCGAGGCAGAGATTTGTATTCGGGGCGGGAGCGGAGGGGTTGGAAACGGCTGGGAAGCAGAAGGGTTGACCCACAGTTCCGCTCCTGGAGGCAAATTTCAGGGAAACTCCATCCGTTCACGGAGAGTGTTTTCTCTTTTTTTTCTTTTTAAAAAAAAAACCTGCAGGTCATGGGAGGCCTGGATGGGGACATGTTCAATTACTACAAGATGCTGATGTTGCAGGGACTGATCGCAGCTCGTAAACACATGGACAAGGTGACGCAGATAGTGGAGATCATGCAGCAAGGTGCGTATGGGGGGTGGGCGGCACCGCCCCCGTCGCTGGGTCTGCCTGTGTCTCGGGGTGGGGTGCCAGGTCATCCCACTGAACTTTAGATCAAAATCTGCGCCGTCTGCAGAAGCAGCCTCGTGACATGGGGCCCAGGGAACCGGCGAGCGATTGCACTGTATGGGGCTACGTCGCGTCTCAGGAAATAGGGGCAGTTGGCCCCCACAACTCTCATGTCAGGACCGTCTACAAGAATACCCCGACCGCTGTTGAGGGGTGAGGGCGCAAGTCCTTCAGGCCCATCGGATCGTTCGATCGTGGCTAATCACTTTTTCTCAACTGCCCCTTCCCGTTCTCCCCACAACCCTTGATCGATCCCCTTTTTAATCGAGAACCAATCTATCTCCCATCTTAAATATGCTCAGCGGCTTAGAACGTAGAACAGTACAGGCCCTTCGGCCCACGATGCTGTGCTGAACTTTTACCCTAATCCTCAGGTCTATCTAACCTCCACCCCTACCTTATACTATCATCCATATGCCTATCTAATAGCCACTTAAATGCCCTTAATGAGGGCAACTCCACTACCCTCTCCGGCAATGCATTCCACCCCCTACCACTCTCTGAGTAAAGAACCTACCTCTGATGTCTCCCCTATATCTACCTCCACTCACTGTAAAACTATGCCCCCTCATAACAGCTACCTCCACCGTAGGGAAAAGTCTCTGGCTGTCTACTCTATCTATATCTCTGATCATTTTGTACACCTCTTTCAAGTCACCTCTTATCCTTCGTCATTCTAAAGAGAAAAGCCCTATCTCTCTCAACATTTCCTCGTAAGACCTTCCCTCCAGACCAGGCAACATCCCGGTAAATCTCCTCTGTACCTTTTCCAATGCTTCCACATCTTTCCTGTAATGAGGCAACCAGAACTGGACACGGCACTCCAGATGTGGCCGAACCAGGCTTTTCTGTAGCTGGAGCATAACTTCCTAGCTCTTGAACCCAATCCTGCTATTACTGAAAGTTAACACACCATACGCTTTCTTAACAACACTACCCTTGAGGATAGAGGCTTGGCCATCCTTCTGCGGCTGAAGAAATACATCTTCATCTCCTTCCCCTCACTATTATCGTCGGGTCCTGGGCTCCCCTCCTTGTGGAAACATCGTTGCCCACATCTGCTCTCTCCAGGCCTCCTCCGGAAGTTTCAATCAGATTCATCACCCCACCCCACCCAGTGGGCACCAAGCCACCATTTTGTTGCCCCGTTTGGCTCCTGAACAGTTGGTGAAGCCCCCTCCTGTCTGTGTCTCTGACCCACAGGTTCGCAGCTGCCCTGTTTCCACGGTTCCGGAACAATCCGCCATTTGAAAGAGCGTTTCCACATGAACCTGACTGAGGAGCAGCTTCAGGGCCTCATCGAGCAGATGGTGGACGGGAGCATGCGGTCGCTCACCACCAAACTCTACGATGGCTTCCAGTACTTGACCAATGGCATTATGTGACCGGGGCAACTGCTCGCCCTGCCCCCGGGGTAGGCGGGTGGGGGGAGGGTGAAGGCAACTGCTCATGGACTCTCTCACCGTCCCAACACTCGGCTTCTGGTCCCGGTTCCCCGCACCCAAACTCCTGGCCTGGGCACTGAGGCTGTGTCCTGAGGGAAGGCAGGTGACCATAGATAGGCCTCAGGCTGCATGTGACTTGTACAGGCTGGCTCCACTCCATTACCCATCCACACCCTGGCGCGCAGGCCCTCCCACACCCATCCTCTGTCTGTCTGTCTGTCTGCCTCTCCCCACACGCAACCTGACTTGTCCCCAGGACCCTGCCTTACACACCCACACCCACTCAGTCGTTCCCCCCCACCCCCCCGCCAAAGCTCTGAGCTTGCAGCAGTTAGGGTGCAGCGGTGGCGTGGGGGGGGGTTAGTATCTGATGTCCCCATCATGTGGCTCTTGATTCTGGCTGGTGGGGAGTGTGATCCAAGAGAGAGAGAGTGACAGACAGACAGGGAGCGCTGTGTTTCTGATCCTGCTGCCCTCATACTCTGGTTACTGCCCACCTGCCCGTGTGTGTGTCTGAATTCCCTGTTTTTCTTCCCCAGCCCTGAACACCGTTCCCCTGCTGGGTAAAGGGGACACGGAACTGAATACAGCGTTGGCCGCTCCCTCTTTATTCATTTGTTTGAACTCGCTCCCTCGGCCTGCGTCATCCCGGCAACATGCCGAGCTGGTGAAAGATGCTAAAGAAGTGCGGCTGCCTTCCTTTTTCTCTGAGAGAGAGAGAAACCCTGTGCTTTTCCACCTCGAGGGATACTCCTGGCCCTTCATGAGGGTCTCTTGCCCTGACCCTCGCTTTGACACATTCTCTCACACGCACTGCTCAGTACTCTCGCACCCTGTTCCACGCTCTCTCTGACACACACACAGACGCGCACTCTGCTCAGTCTCCCCAGGGTACCTTCTCAGACAGAGGGAGCTTTGCGGTTTTGTGCCTGGCTGTGTGCACACCGATCGAAGGGGTGCTTGTTTGTGTTGGGCTGGGGGGTGGGACAGGCAGGACTGGGGATAAATGTGAGATGCCCATAGCCCTCGAGGTTACTGAGCATGGACAGCATCTTTACTCCTTGCCTGTTGGTTGGCCGAAAGGTCCTCCATCAGGCTGTTTGATGTGTGAGGGAGTGTTTTGGTTACTGTCCCCACTTACCACTGGGCATTCTGTCCGATTTACCCTCCATCCCCAGGATGCTGCCATATTCACCCCCTTCCAACACAGTTAGGCGGAGAACAGCGTAAGATCTTAGCAGAGAAGTTTTTTGCTCTGTATCTAACCCCGTGCTGTCCCTGTCCCTGGGAGTGCTTGGGGTCAGTGTAGAGGGAGTTTTCTTCGGTACCTAAGCCTTAACCTCTCCCTTCCCGAGCCATCCTGGGAGTGTTTGATGGACAGTGTAGAGGGGGGAGCTTTCCTCCATGTCTAGCCCCGTGCTGTCCCTGTCCCTGAGAGTGTTTGATAGGGGGAAACAGTGTAGAGGGAGCTTTACTCTGTATCTAACCCTGCCCCTGTCCCTGGGAGTGATTGATAGGGTTAGGGCTGGGACAGTGTAAACATCTGACCTGGGACAGTTTACAGTGTGTGGTCTGTTGCAGCTGGGACCTGCCAACTGGTTCATGTATAACCTGTCTCTCTCTGTCTGTGTGTCTCTCTCTCTCTCTGTCTCTGTCTGTGTGTGTCTCTCTCTGTCTGTGTGTCTCTCTCTCGCCTCTCTTCTCTCCCCCCCCCCCCTCCCCCCACCCCGGCTATGCCAATCAATCTGCCTCCCAGCCTATGCCTGGCACCTTGGCATCACCAGCAGCCCTGGGGGAGGGAGCAGTGGGGGCTGGAAGAGTTACACCTTGCCACAATAGACCCTGCACCTTCTCCCGTGTCCCATCTTGATCCCTCCTCCCCAGTTCTGTCACCGATATTGGCACATGCTAACAGCACCTCGCACCCCTCACTTACCCAGCGTCATGGCACCCCTCCCTCGCCCAAACCCACCCGGGGGACCTGATCAACTCCGCCCGACAGCGGGACACCTTTGGTGGGGAAGCAGGAGCTCACTGTTGGAGTCACGGCTCACGGAACCTCCACGCTCCAGACCGTTAAGTTTTAAGCAAACGGTGACCGGGAGCTGGGGAAATGTTGTACATATTTATAAGTGTATTTACATTTGCTGTTTTTTTAATATATGTTATACATATGAACACATGTATATAATAAGTGCGCATTCTGAAATTTCGATTTCATTCTGTTGTAAATGTCGTAGTCCGACCTCTCCCACCCCCACCCCACAACTTCCCCTTCTCAGGCACCGGGTCTGAGCTGCTGAAATATCTCTCTATTGCTGTCCTGCTGTCTCAATCTTTATATCTCTTTCTTCCCCTTCTGACCCCAGTGTTTTTTTTTCTAATTTGTGTTGTGTCTGTGTGTCCCTCTGTCTTCTCCACTCTTCCCCCCCCCACCCCCCACCACCCCTGTGTCTTTGAACGTCTCATGTCTTATTAAAAACCCCGACCCCGTCGTCCACCAAAATTGAGTCCAGTCTTTGGTCTGATCTTGTGGATTTTGTTTTAGGGTGGGGCCTGTGGAGTTAAACGACTTGTCAGCTGCAGCACTGACTCGATGGGCTGAATGGCCTGCTTTCCCCTCTGCAGTGGAGATGCCGGGGCTTGTGCTCATTGCACATGAGGAGGAGAGAGGGGCGACCTTACTGAGCAGTCTTAGGCTGAAAGTCGCTGGGGTTTGGGGTGGGGGGAGAGATGTGGAGGTGCTGTTTGCACAGAGAGTGGAGGAGGGGAGGGGCATCATCTCAGAATAAAGGGTCACCCGCAGAAGACCAAGAGGGCGAGAAATTTCTCTTCCCCCCCCCAACACCCAACCAATGGCGGAGCCTGGAAGTGGGGGTGAGGAGAGTTTCAGATTTGGAGCTTTCTCATTGAGGAGGAAACGGATCGCTCTGGAGGGGGTGGGGGGAGAAGGTGGGCAGGGGTCCCGGGTTTGGAAGGTGCTGACTTGGGGAGTCGCTGTGGACGGTACACACTGCTGTGACCGAGCGGGGGCTCGTGGATGTGGTGCCAAGACGGGGGGGGGGGGGCTGGGGGCTACTTTGCCCCTGGACGGTGCCAGGCTTCTCCCCGCCAACCCCATTCAGGGCAAGTGGACGTGCTCCTGCCTTGTGGCGGGGGGGGGGGGGGTGCGGGTACTCAGGACGGGAGTTACTCTCTGCGGGATTCCCAGCCTCTGACCTGCTCTTGTAGCCCCCCACCCCGTATCGATATGGGGCTGGGGTCTGGGTCAGTTTCTGGTCAATGATAGGGGAGGGGGGGAATTCAGCGATGGTAACCCCAGATTCTCTCAATGGTAACCCCCAGGACGGGGGTGGGGGGGTTTCTGTAGCAGTAATAAAGGGGGGGGGGTGGGCTTTGTCGGATCTACGCAACAGGCAGCAGAATAAAGGTTGACCAAACTTCATTCATTCGAAGCTACGATGCCATCACCGTCCTCCCAACTGCCCCTCCAGGGGCTGCCACTGACAGCCGCCCAGGGGAGGGGGCTTGTTAAGCTGGAACCGAATGGCTGTGTGGCCTGGAGTCACGTGTAGCCTCAGGGTGAGGTAAGGATTTCCTTCTGGGACTGGCATTTCTCAACAGGATGTGGTGGGCACAACTTCATTGCAGTCAATGCAGTGCCAGGCTCCCACCTTTGTGTTTCCAACGGGTGACCTGCTTCCTCTCAAACAGAGACGCCCCCCCACCCACTGGAGAGCAGCTGTCCTTCCCGATGCGGCAGAAAGCTGCCATTCAGCCCATCGAGTCAGCGCCTACCCTCTGAGGAGCATTTCACTCGACAACAGCTCCCATCCCTGTATCGCTGCATTTCCGACCGCCAACCCACCCTAACCGCCCCCATCCCTGGGCACTGCGGGACAATTTAGCACGGCCAACCCACCCTAACCCTCACATCCCTGGGCACTGCGGGACAATTTAGCACGGCCAACCCACCCTAACCCTCACATCCCTGGGCACTACGGGACAATTTAGCACGGCCAACCCACCCTAACCCGCACATCCCTGGGCACTACGGGACAATTTAGCACGGCCAATCCACCCTAACCCTCACATCCCTGGGCACTACGGGACAATTTAGCACGGCCAACCCACCCTAACCCGCACATCCCTGGGCACTGCGGGACAATTTAGCACGGCCAACCCACCCTAACCCGCACATCCCTGGGCACTACTGGACAATTTAGCACGGCCAATCCACCCTAACCCGCACATCCCTGGGCGCTACGGGACAATTTAGCACGGCCAATCCACCCTAACCCGCACATCCCTGGGCACTATGGGGCAATTTAGCACGGCCAATCCACCCTAACCCGTACATCCCTGGGCACTGCGGGACAATTTAGCACGGCCAATCCACCCTAACCCGCACATCCCTGGGCACTACGGGACAATTTAGCACGGCCAATCCACCCTAACCCGCACATCCCTGGGCACTAAGGGACAATTTAGCACGGCCAACCCACCCTAACCCGCACATCCCTGGGCACTGCGGGACAATTTAGCACAGCCAACCCACCCTAACCCGCACATCCCTGGGCACTGCGGGACAATTTAGCAGGGCCAACCCACCCTAACCCGCACATCCCTGGGCACTGCGGGACAATTTAGCACAGCCAATCCACCCTAACCCGCACATCCCTGGGCACTGCGGGACAATTTAGCACGGCCAATCCACCCTAACCCGCACATCCCTGGGCACTATAGGACAATTTAGCACGGCCAGTCCACCCTAACCCGCACATCCCTGGGCACTAAGGGACAATTTAGCACGGCCAATCCACCCTAACCCGCACATCCCTGGGCACTAAGGGACAATTTAGCACGGCCAATCCACCCTAACCCGCACATCCCTGGGCACTAAGGGACAATTTAGCACGGCCAATCCACCCTAACCCGCACATCCCTGGGCACTACGGGACAATTTAGCACGGCCAATCCACCCTAACCCGCACATCCCTGGGCACTACGGGACAATTTAGCACGGCCAATCCACCCTAACCCGCACATCCCTGGGCACTACGGGACAATTTAGCACGGCCAATCCACCCTAACCCGCACATCCCTGGGCACTACAGGACAATTTAGCACGGCCAGTCCCACCCTAACCCGCACATCCCTGGGCACGACGGGACAATTTAGCACGGCCAATCCACCCTAACCCGCACATCCCTGGGCACTACACAACAATTTAGCACGGCCATCCCACCCTAACCCGCACATCCCTGGGCACGACGGGACAATTTAGCACGGCCATCCCACCCTAACCCGCACATCCCTGGGCACTACGGGACAATTTAGCACGGCCAACCCACCCTCACCCGCACATCCCTGGGCACTACGGGACAATTTAGCACGGCCAACCCACCCTAACCCGCACATCCCTGGGCACTACGGGACAATTTAGCACGGCCAACCCACCCTCACCCGCACATCCCTGGGCACTACGGGACAATTTAGCACAGCCAACCCACCCTAACCCGCACATCCCTGGGCACTACGGGACAATTTAGCACGGCCAATCCACCCTAACCCGCACATCCCTGGGCACTACGGGGCAATTTAGCACGGCCAATCCACCCTAACCCGCACATCCCTGGGCACTACGGGACAATTTAGCACGGCCAATCCACCCTAACCCGCACATCCCTGGGCACTACGGGGCAATTTAGCATGGCCAATCCACCCTAACCCGCACATCCCTGGGCACTACGGGAAAATTTAGCACAGCCAATCCACCCTAACCCGCACATCCCTGGGCACTACGGGACAATTTAGCACGGCCAGTCCCACCCTAACCCGCACATCCCTGGGCAATACGGGACAATTTAGCACGGCCAATCCACCCTAACCCGCACATCCCTGGGCACTACAGGACAATTTAGCACGGCCAATCCACCCTAACCCGCACATCCCTGGGCACTACACAACAATTTAGCACGGCCATCCCACCCTAACCCGCACATCCCTGGGCACTACGGGACAATTTAGCACGGCCAATCCACCCTAACCCGCACATCCCTGGGCACTACACAACAATTTAGCACGGCCATCCCACCCTAACCCGCACATCCCTGGGCACTACGGGACAATTTAGCACGGCCATCCCACCCTAACCCGCACATCCCTGGGCACTACGGGACAATTTAGCACGGCCAATGCACCCTAACCCGCACATCCCTGGACACTACGGGACAATTTAGCACGGCCAACCCACCCTAACCCGCACATCCCTGGGCACTACGGGACAATTTAGCACGGCCAACCCACCCTCACCCGCACATCCCTGGGCACTACGGGACAATTTAGCACGGCCAACCCACCCTAACCCGCACATCCCTGGGCACTACGGGACAATTTAGCACGGCCAACCCACCCTCACCCGCACATCCCTGGGCACTACGGGACAATTTAGCACGGCCAACCCACCCTAACCCGCACATCCCTGGGCACTACGGGACAATTTAGCACGGCCAATCCACCCTAACCCGCACATCCCTGGGCACTACGGGGCAATTTAGCACGGCCAATCCACCCTAACCCGCACATCCCTGGGCACTACGGGACAATTTAGCACGGCCAACCCACCCTAACCCGCACATCCCTGGGCACTACGGGACAATTTAGCATGGCCAACCCACCCTAACCCGCACATCCCTGGGCACTACGGGGCAATTTAGCACGTCCAATCCACCCTAACCCGCACATCCCTGGGCACTACGGGACAATTTAGCACAGCCAACCCACCCTAACCCGCACATCCCTGGGCACTAGGGGACAATTTAGCACGGCCAATCCACCCTAACCCGCACATCCCTGGGCACTACGGGGCAATTTAGCACGGCCAATCCACCCTAACCCGCACATCCCTGGGCACTACGGGAAAATTTAGCACAGCCAATCCACCCTAACCCGCACATCCCTGGGCACTACGGGACAATTTAGCACGGCCAGTCCCACCCTAACCCGCACATCCCTGGGCAATACGGGACAATTTAGCACGGCCAATCCACCCTAACCCGCACATCCCTGGGCACTACAGGACAATTTAGCACAGCCAGTCCCACCCTAACCCGCACATCCCTGGGCACTACGGGGCAATTTAGCACGGCCAATCCACCCTAACCCGCACATCCCTGGGCACTACAGGACAATTTAGCACAGCCAGTCCCACCCTAACCCGCACATCCCTGGGCACTACGGGGCAATTTAGCACGGCCAATGCACCCTAACCCACACATCCCTGGGCACTACGGGACAATTTAGCACGGCCAATCCACCCTAACCCGCACATCCCTGGGCACTACGGGGCAATTTAGCACGGCCAATCCACCCTAACCCGCACATCCCTGGGCACTACGGGGCAATTTAGCACGGCCAATCCACCCTAACCCGCACATCCCTGGGCACTACGGGGCAATTTAGCACGGCCAATCCACCCTAACCCGCACATCCCTGGGCACTACGGGACAATTTAGCACGGCCAATCCACCCTAACCCGCACATCCCTGGGCACTACGGGACAATTTAGCACGGCCAATCCACCCTAACCCGCACATCCCTGGGCACTACGGGACAATTTAGCACAGCCAGTCCCACCCTAACCCGCACATCCCTGGGCAATACGGGACAATTTAGCACGGCCAATCCACCCTAACCCGCACATCCCTGGGCACTACAGGACAATTTAGCACAGCCAGTCCCACCCTAACCCGCACATCCCTGGGCACTACGGGGCAATTTAGCACGGCCAATCCACCCTAACCCGCACATCCCTGGGCACTACGGGGCAATTTAGCACGGCCAATCCACCCCAACCCGCACATCCCTGGGCACTACGGGGCAATTTAGCACGGCCAATCCACCCTAACCCGCACATCCCTGGGCACTACGGGGCAATTTAGCACGGCCATCCCACCCTAACCCGCACATCCCTGGGCACTACGGGACAATTTAGCACGGCCAATCCACCCTAACCCGCACATCCCTGGGCACTACGGGACAATTTAGCACGGCCAACCCACCCTAACCCGCACATCCCTGGGCACTACGGGACAATTTAGCACAGCCAGTCCCACCCTAACCCGCACATCCCTGGGCACTACAGGACAATTTAGCACGGCCAGTCCCACCCTAACCCGCACATCCCTGGGCACGACGGGACAATTTCGCATGGCCAATCCACCCTAACCCGCACATCCCTGGGCACTACGGGACAATTTAGCACGGCCAATCCACCCTAACCCGCACATCCCTGGGCACTACACAACAATTTAGCACGGCCATCCCACCCTAACCCGCACATCCCTGGGCACGACGGGACAATTTAGCACGGCCATCCCACCCTAACCCGCACATCCCTGGGCACTACGGGACAATTTAGCACGGCCAACCCACCCTCACCCGCACATCCCTGGGCACTACGGGACAATTTAGCACGGCCAACCCACCCTAACCCGCACATCCCTGGGCACTACGGGACAATTTAGCACGGCCAACCCACCCTCACCCGCACATCCCTGGGCACTACGGGACAATTTAGCACAGCCAACCCACCCTAACCCGCACATCCCTGGGCACTACGGGACAATTTAGCACGGCCAATCCACCCTAACCCGCACATCCCTGGGCACTACGGGGCAATTTAGCACGGCCAATGCACCCTAACCCACACATCCCTGGGCACTACGGGACAATTTAGCACGGCCAATCCACCCTAACCCGCACATCCCTGGGCACTACGGGGCAATTTAGCACGGCCAATCCACCCTAACCCGCACATCCCTGGGCACTACGGGGCAATTTAGCACGGCCAATCCACCCTAACCCGCACATCCCTGGGCACTACGGGGCAATTTAGCACGGCCAATCCACCCTAACCCGCACATCCCTGGGCACTACGGGACAATTTAGCACGGCCAATCCACCCTAACCCGCACATCCCTGGGCACTACGGGACAATTTAGCACGGCCAATCCACCCTAACCCGCACATCCCTGGGCACTACGGGACAATTTAGCACAGCCAGTCCCACCCTAACCCGCACATCCCTGGGCAATACGGGACAATTTAGCACGGCCAATCCACCCTAACCCGCACATCCCTGGGCACTACAGGACAATTTAGCACAGCCAGTCCCACCCTAACCCGCACATCCCTGGGCACTACGGGGCAATTTAGCACGGCCAATCCACCCTAACCCGCACATCCCTGGGCACTACGGGGCAATTTAGCACGGCCAATCCACCCCAACCCGCACATCCCTGGGCACTACGGGGCAATTTAGCACGGCCAATCCACCCTAACCCGCACATCCCTGGGCACTACGGGGCAATTTAGCACGGCCATCCCACCCTAACCCGCACATCCCTGGGCACTACGGGACAATTTAGCACGGCCAATCCACCCTAACCCGCACATCCCTGGGCACTACGGGACAATTTAGCACGGCCAACCCACCCTAACCCGCACATCCCTGGGCACTACGGGACAATTTAGCACAGCCAGTCCCACCCTAACCCGCACATCCCTGGGCAATACGGGACAATTTAGCACGGCCAATCCACCCTAACCCGCACATCCCTGGGCACTACACGACAATTTAGCACAGCCAGTCCCACCCTAACCCGCACATCCCTGGGCACTAAGGGACAATTTAGCACGGCCAATCCACCCTAACCCGCACATCCCTGGGCACTACGGGACAATTTAGCACGGCCAATCCACCCTAACCCGCACATCCCTGGGCACTACGGGACAATTTAGCACGGCCAATCCACCCTAACCCGCACATCCCTGGGCACTACGGGACAATTTAGCACGGCCAATCCACCCTAACCCGCACATCCCTGGGCACTACGGGACAATTTAGCACGGCCAATCCACCCTAACCCGCACATCCCTGGGCACTACGGGACAATTTAGCACGGCCAACCCACCCTAACCCACACATCCCTGGGCACTACGGGACAATTTAGCACGGCCAGTCCCACCCTAACCCGCACATCCCTGGGCACGACGGGACAATTTCGCATGGCCAATCCACCCTAACCCGCACATCCCTGGGCACTACGGGACAATTTAGCACGGCCAATCCACCCTAACCCGCACATCCCGGGGCACTACGGGGCAATTTAGCACGGCCAATCCACCCTAACCCGCACATCCCTGAGCACTACGGGACAATTTAGCACGGCCAATCCACCCTAACCCGCACATCCCTGGGCACTAAGGGACAATTTAGCACGGCCAATCCACCCTAACCCGCACATCCCTGGGCACTACGGGACAATTTAGCACAGCCAATCCACCCTAACCCGCACATCCCTGGGCACTACGGGACAATTTAGCACGGCCAATCCACCCTAACCCGCACATCCCTGGGCACTACAGGACAATTTAGCACAGCCAGTCCCACCCTAACCCGCACATCCCTGGGTACTACGGGACAATTTAGCACGGCCAATCCACCCTAACCCGCACATCCCTGGGCACTACAGGACAATTTAGCACAGCCAATCCACCCTAACCCGCACATCCCTGGGCACTACGGGACAATTTAGCACGGCCAGTCCCACCCTAACCCGCACATCCCTGGGCACGACGGGACAATTTCGCATGGCCAATCCACCCTAACCCGCACATCCCTGGGCACTACGGGACAATTTAGCACGGCCAATCGACCCTAACCCGCACATCCCTGGGCACTACACAACAATTTAGCACGGCCATCCCACCCTAACCCGCACATCCCTGGGCACTACGGGACAATTTAGCACGGCCATCCCACCCTAACCCGCACATCCCTGGGCACTACGGGACAATTTAGCACGGCCAACCCACCCTCACCCGCACATCCCTGGGCACTACGGGACAATTTAGCACGGCCAACCCACCCTAACCCGCACATCCCTGGGCACTACGGGACAATTTAGCACGGCCAATCCACCCTAACCCGCACATCCCTGGGCACTACAGGACAATTTAGCACGGCCAATCCACCCTAACCCGCACATCCCTGGGCACTACGGGGCAATTTAGCACGGCCAATCCACCCTAACCCGCACATCCCTGGGCACTACGGGAAAATTTAGCACAGCCAATCCACCCTAACCCGCACATCCCTGGGCACTACGGGACAATTTAGCACGGCCAATCCACCCTAACCCGCACATCCCTGGGCACTATAGGACAATTTAGCACGGCCAATCCACCCTAACCCGCACATCCCTGGGCACTACAGGACAATTTAGCACAGCCAGTCCCACCCTAACCCGCACATCCCTGGGCACTACGGGGCAATTTAGCACGGCCAATCCACCCTAACCCGCACATCCCTGGGCACTACAGGACAATTTAGCACAGCCAGTCCCACCCTAACCCGCACATCCCTGGGCACTACGGGACAATTTAGCACGGCCAATGCACCCTAACCCACACATCCCTGGGCACTACGGGACAATTTAGCACGGCCAACCCACCCTAACCCGCACATCCCTGGGCACTACGGGGCAATTTAGCACGGCCAATCCACCCTAACCCGCACATCCCTGGGCACTACGGGGCAATTTAGCACGGCCAATCCACCCTAACCCGCACATCCCTGGGCACTACGGGGCAATTTAGCACGGCCAATCCACCCTAACCCGCACATCCCTGGGCACTACGGGGCAATTTAGCACGGCCAATCCACCCTAACCCGCACATCCCTGGGCACTACGGGACAATTTAGCACGGCCAATCTACCCTAACCCGCACATCCCTGGGCACTAAGGGACAATTTAGCACGGCCAATCCACCCTAACCCGCACATCCCTGGGCACTACGGGACAATTTAGCACAGCCAATCCACCCTAACCCGCACATCCCTGGGCACTACGGGACAATTTAGCACAGCCAGTCCCACCCTAACCCGCACATCCCTGGGCAATACGGGACAATTTAGCACGGCCAATCCACCCTAACCCGCACATCCCTGGGCACTACGGGACAATTTAGCACAGCCAGTCCCACCCTAACCCGCACATCCCTGGGCACTACGGGACAATTTAGCACGGCCATCCCACCCTAACCCGCACATCCCTGGGCACTACAGGACAATTTAACACAGCCAGTCCCACCCTAACCCGCACATCCCTGGGCAATACGGGACAATTTAGCACGGCCAATCCACCCTAACCCACACATCCCTGGGCACTACGGGACAATTTAGCCCGGCCAATCCCACCCTAACCCGCACATCCCTGGGCACTACAGGACAATTTAGCACGGCCAATCCACCCTAACCCGCACATCCCTGGGCACTATGGGACAATTTAGCACGGCCAATCCACCCTAACCCGCACATCCCTGGGCACTACAGGACAATTTAGCACGGCCAATCCACCCTAACCCGCACATCCCTGGGCACTATGGGACAATTTAGCACGGCCAATCCACCCTAACCCGCACATCCCTGGGCACTACAGGACAATTTAGCACAGCCAGTCCCACCCTAACCCGCACATCCCTGGGCACTATGGGACAATTTAGCACGGCCAATCCACCCTAACCCACACATCCCTGGGCACTACAGGACAATTTAACACAGCCAGTCCCACCCTAACCCGCACATCCCTGGGCACTACGGGACAATTTAACACGGCCAGACCCCTCAGCATCATATATTAATTGTCTCCTCTCAATGCCAGAGGATACTGCCCCCTGGTGGGATTTAATCTCAATGCTTTGAATGTGGGATAAGGCTCCAGTCTCCGAGTGGTATAGAACACAGAACATTACAGCACAGTTCAGTCCCTTCGGCCCTCGATGTTGTGCCGAACTGTGAAACCAATCTGAAGCCCATCTAACCTGCATGATTCCATGTATCTGTGACAATCGTTGTTGGCTGTGCTTTGAAAACACCCATCGGCAGATGGGTGGCTAAGGGGAGGGGTTGGCTCTCAGGAAAGCTCTACCTCCATGTGACTCCAGGTAGCCAACACACGCACAGCAAAGGGCTCACTCTAAGACGCCCTATTTTCCGTTTTCCACCCCCCACCCCCAAAAATTGTGCGACTCTCAGCTCATCGGACAATTGCGGGAGGGGATTGGGGGAGCGCAATTGTTACCTCCCCACCCCACGGCACCCCCGTGAGCATGTCGAAACAGCCGGGCCACCTCAGCAAGATGCAGGGTCCCCTTCGGGAGAGGAGGTGATGTCTACCCGAGAGGAGGCCGATCTGATTGGCGGGGCCGTTGAGACCCCCTTCCCGCCCACACCGTGAGGCGGTATTCTTGCGAGTGGTCCTGAGGAAAGCAGAAATCTCACGCCAGAAGAAAACGTTTCATCTCCCTACCCAAAATAAAGCGGCCACGTGCGTACGCAGCGTTGCACCCCCCCCCTCCCCCCGCCGCCGCCCCGCATGCTGTAGGACGTTTGCCCCTGCTGCCCAACCGCTCCCCCACTTCCCCCATGTTTGAACCAGGGCTGTAATGGCTGTAGGAGCAGAATGGCTCCAGCCCGAGCTGGGGGTTCACTCCTCTGGTCCACCTGATCTAGATTCCATTGTACTCTGAGGTAACCTTCGCTGTCCACTATGCCTCAAATTTTAGTGTCATCTGCAAACTTGCGAACCATACCTCCTGTGTTCGCATCCAAATCATTTTAAGTAAATGAGAAAAAGCTGTGGACCTAGCACCAATCCTTGTGGCACATCATTGATTGCAGGTCTCCAATTCGAAAACCACCCCTCCACCACCACCACCCTCTGCCTTCTACTTTTGAGCCCGTTCGGTATCCACATAGCTAGTTCTCCCTGAATTCCATGTGATCTAACCTTACTAGCCAGTCTACCGTGAGGAACCTTATTGAATACCTTTCTGAAGTCCGTATAGATCACATCCACTGCTCTGTCCTCCTCAGTACATCTTTAAAAAACTCAGTCAAAGTAGCGAGACATGATTTCCCACATATAATGCCATGTTGACTATCCTAATCAGCCCTTGCCTTTCCAATACATGTAAATCCTATCCCTTGAGATTCCCTCCAAAGGCTTGCCCACCACCAGTGTCAGGCTCATCGGTCTGTAGTTCCCTGGCTTTTCCAGCACCCCTCCGGTGGCTATTGATGATACAGATATCTCAGCGATCACTTCGCTAGCTTCCTGCAGAGCTCTAAGGTAAACCTGATCAGGTCCTGGGAATTTATCCCCTTTTGTGTGTTTTATTACCTCCCTAGATAATATGATTATTTTTCAAGATGTCGCTATTTATTTCTCCAACATTGTGTAACTTATATATCTTTCTCTACAGTAAACACTGATGCAAAATACTCAATTAGTATCTTCCCCCATCTCTTCTGGTTCTATACATTTGCAGAGTTGCTGATCTTTTGAGGAGCCCTGTTCTCTCCCTAGTTGCCCTTTTACCCTTAATGTATTTGTAGAATTATATAGAACATAGAACATAGAACGTTACAGCACAGTACAGGCCCTTCGGCCCTCGATGTTGTGCTGACCTGCCATACCAATCTGAAGCCCATCTAACCTACACTATTCCATGTACATCCATTTGCTTGTCCAATGACAACTTAAAGTTGGCGAATCTACTACTGTTGCAGGCAAAGCGTTCCATACCCTTACTACTCTGAGTAAAGAAACTACCTCTGACATCTGTCCTATATCTTTCACCCCTCAATTTAAAGCTATGCCCCCTCGTGCTCACTGTCACCATCCTAGGAAAAAGGCTCTCCCTATCCCCCTATCTAACCCTCTGATTATCTTCTATGTCTCAATTAAGTCACCTCTCAACCTTTTTCTCTCTAATGAAAACAGCCTCAAGTCCCTCAGCCTTTCCTCGTAAGACCTTCCCTCCATACCAGGCAACATCCTAGTAAATCTCCTCTGCACCCTTTCCAAAGCTTCCACATCCTTCTTAAAATGCGGTGACCAGAACTGTACACAATACTCCAAGTGCGGCCGCACCAGAGTTTTGTACAGCTTCACCATAACCTCTTGGTTCCAGAACTCGATCCCTCTATTAATAAAAGCTAAAACACTGCCTTCTTAACAGCCCTGTCAACCTGGGTGACAACTTTCAAGGATCTGTGTACATGGACACCGAGATCTCTCTGCTCATCTACACTGCTAAGAATCTTACCATTAGCCTAGTTCTTTGCATTCCGGTTACTCCTACCAAAGTGTATCACCTCACACTTGTCTGCATTAAACTCCATTTGCCACCTCTCAGCCCAGCTCTGCAGCTTATCCACGTCTCTCTGCAACCTACAGCATCCTTCGTCACTATCCACAACTCCACCGACCTTAGTGTCGTCTGCAAATTTACTAACCCATCCTTCTACGCCCTCATCCAGGTCATTTATAAAAATGACAAACAGCAGTGGACCCAACACCGACCCCCTGCAAAACAAAACGCAAAAGTCCAGGTTTTCCAATAGCCAAATAATCGTTTGGAGTCGTCCAAATGTCTGTATTTGAATCAAAGAACTCAATGAGTTCCTCTGGAGTTTAGCAAATAGTCAGGAAAAGTAAGACTATTAAACGTTTAGTCTAGCTTCCATGTAATGATTTAACTGATTCACAAACTTGCCTCACACATCCTCAACTATACCCACTAAACATCTTTCACCCACCCCAACCCTGATGTGGTACTCACCACATCTCCTTGGGACCAGATACATAACTTCTCTCCATCCTCACTTCCTCAGATAAGGAAGCCAAAACTACACACACTACTCCACTGGTGGTCTCACGAAGACTGTGTGCAAGTGAAGCAAGATGTCCTTGCTCCCATACTCAAATCCTCTTATTATGAAGGCCAGTGTGCCATTTGCCTTCTTTGCCACCTACTGCACCTGCATGCCTACCTTCAGTGACTGGTGCACAAGGACACCTAGGTCTTGTTCCACACTCACTCATTCTCAATTTATCGCCATTCAACTAATGATCAACCTTCCTGTTTTTACTACCAAGCTGGATAACCTCAACATTTACTCACTTAATATTGCATCTGCACACATTTGCCCACTCTCTCAATTTGCCTAAGTTACAAATGAAGTATCTCTGCATCCTCCTCACAGTTCAACTTCCCACCCAGTTTTCTGTCATTGAGAAATTATATTCAGTTCCCTCATGTAAATCATGAATGTGCATTGCCAACAGCTACGGTTCAAACAGATCCCTGCACTACCCCACAGGTCACTGGCTGCTACTAGAAAAGTAACCCATTTATTCCTACTCAATTTCCAATTCGCTATCCACATCAGTACGCCATCCCAATCCCATGTGCATTAATATTGCATGATTACCTCTCTAAATACTGAATATTGAAAACCTTCTGAAAGTTCAAACAAACCACACGTATTGGCTCTCCTGTATCAAGTTTACTCGTTATGTCCTCAAAAAACTCCAGTAGATTTGTAAAGCATGTTTTCCCTTTTGTAAATTCATGCTGACACTGTCTAACTCTGTCACTGTTTCCAAATGCTCTGATATTAAATCTTTTATCACTCTAGCATTTTCCCTAATACCAGTCTATAATTTCCCACTTTTTCACTACCTTCTTTCTTATTATACATACGTATCTCATGCTTGCTTGTATCCACCACGTCCAGGTGGTACAGAACAGATTCTTCCTGTACAAATTGTTTCTTTGCCAACTACCTTAAATGGCAACAGTTTCTCGCACTGCCCTTGTTATTTTGAATGCCTCTTTTAAATCTCCTCTCAACTTTCTCTTCTCCAATGAAAAGTCACAACTGCTCCAAACCTTGTTCGTTTTAAGTTGGCTATCATCTCTAATTTGCAACTTCCAAAGTTCAAACTGCTTCATCTTTTCCAACTAACATTCGTTCCTTTTCTTTCTCTTCAGTTTTTAACCATTATTCAAACTCTCTGTCTTTTCGCCTTTCCTCTTCTTGTAACCATAATTTTAAAAGTTTCAGTTCTCTTTCTCTTTGCCATCTAACTCCTGCCTTTCAAGTTCACTTTCTAATTCCAGTTGTCTTATTTGCAATCCAATTTTCTCTAACTCCACTGCACTTGCTTGTTTCTCTGGTTATATGTAAATCCTTGACTAATTCCTTTACGATGGCCTCAACATAGAATTCACCAGTTTTAAAATGTCCCCACCCTCCCCTCATCCCATTTCCAACCCTCCCTCTCATCCCTACCTCCTAAACCTGAAACAACATGTCCATCTTATTTATTTCCTTCATCTTCATCTATTTATTTCCCATTTCCCCTTCCCCTCTACAATCCTCAAAAGGGTCCCGACCTGAAATGTCGACTTTCCTGCTCTTCTGATGTTGCCTGACTGGCTGTGTTCCTCCAGCTCCACAGCATATTGACCAACTCCAGCATCTGCCAATTCTTGCAATATCCAAGATAAGTAGCTGAACCTCCTCCACAATATCACACAACACTCAAGCCACCCAAGGATGTGTCCTCAGCCCCCTACTATACTCTCTTTATACCTACGACTGTGTTGCCAAATACCAAATGAACACCGCCTACAAGTTTGCTGATGACACTACCATAGTGGGACGATTAATCAAATGGATCAAACTGCAGAAGGGAGACAGACAGCTTGGTGACATGGTGAAATGAAAAAGATCTCTTTCTCAACATTGGCAAACTCAAAGAACTGATTGTTAACTTCAGAAAGAAAAGAGGAGAACACTGCCCCAACTACATCAATGGAACTGAGGTTGACAGGGTGAAGCGCGTCAAGTTCCTTAGAGTGACGATCACTGACAACCTGTCTTGGACTTCCTACAGACATGCGACAGTCAAGGCGGCACAACAATACCTCTTTTTCCTGTTATGTTTTTTTAATCTGTACATCTTGTGCTTATGATCTGCCTGTGCTGCTCGTAAACAAAGCTTTTCCCTGTATTTTGGTACATGTGACAATAAATAAATCAATTTTTCTAACTTGTGGTGATATTGACACAAAATTAGAAAACAACACCAAACTGAGGGTTGCACTGAGATGACGTCAAAATTACACTCACTCTTGACCTAACTCATGCCTCCAAGGAACACAAGAACAGGAATAGGTTATACTTTCAAGACATTTCCACCATTCAATGAGATCATGGTTGATTTGTAGCCTAGCTCAATATACCTACTATATCCCTTAAAAAAAAGTGATCTGTTTTAAAATTAACAACTGAACCTACATTCATTGCTGTTTGTGCAAGAGTTCAAACATCTACCACCCTTTGTAGGCAGCCCAACAGCCTACCCAACAACTAATCATTGAGTCACTGTAGTCTATTCCAATTTTTTTTTGGCCTACATTGCCACTCCTTTAAAACTACTTCTTTAATCGACTGTGACATAGTATCCAATAACACTGGAGGTGGGTTGGAATAATTTTTACAATACCAAATAGGTGCTGTACTATTAATTTAAGCTCACCTGTGACGCACAAGGTAACAACTAGACATAGGTAAAATACTGGAAAGAAAACACTTACTGAACCACCAGACTTCAGCAACAAGTCAATGCTTTCAGGACAAGAATATAGATGCTTTTTTAGGATGCTTTGTGAATTCAAACAAACAGCAGCATACAAAAGACAAAATGAAATGATGAGACTGATAGGATATGTATCCTATCAATCAACATTTTAAAGACAATTTAGTTGGAAAGTTTATTAAGTATCATTGGCCAAAATCAGCAGCCAAGCACAAATACTGAATCAGTAAAACCAGAGCAGAAAGTAAGAGAAGACGCAGCCAAATTTTCAAAATAAGATATTTCAATGCAACTTCATTGCAGAGGAATCAGCTCACTTTACTCAACAGTATGCAGCATCTCCCATTTAGCAAGCACAAAAACAAATATCACTTTCCCCAGAGTATACTGAAGACAGTGGACAGTTTAAAAATCAGTATAAATTTCTATTATTCCCTATATCAGTACACTTGGACAGGAAAGGTCATCCACACCAACTGTTCAAGCTTAGAAACTTAACTGTTTTCTCTTTGTAGGGCACATGTCCACTATTTCAATCAATTACAGCTTGAAAATGCTGTTCCTTCTGGATCCAGATAGTAGTTAATCGATATGCTGCGGCTTATACTAAAAAAATACACAATCAAGTGGGATTTTTAATAAAGCCTCCCCGGTTCTTGTATAATAATTCCTTTGTTTTATTTAAAACATTGTTTTAACAAGCAGTGCAGGGGAAGGTAGAATGCAGGAACAGGCCCTTCGGCCCTCCGTGTCTGCACTAACCCCATCTGCCCGTACACAGTCCCGTGTTTGCTGGTGGGTTTGACCGTGAGGCAGCGTGTCTGTTTCAGCCGTCTCTCCCAGCAAATACCGTGTGTCCTTTCAACACTCCCCTCCTGAAATCCCCTAACCCGCCCCAGCCTCTACACCCACACCCTCTCGTACCTGACATTTGCCACCCCGAGGAAACGGGCCCTTGCTAATTTTCCGGGCTCTGACCCGCTCACCCCTCAAAACCGCCTCCAGCGCTCCAGCCTCTCCAATTCCAGGCTGCATCCTGGTCTATTTGCAGCTCTGTCTCACCCCTGACCTCGAGTGTGGCCGTCCCAGGTTGGGGGGAGACCGTAGCAATGTGCGTGAAAGGTTGAGGAACCCTGTAGACTGTGTATGAGGCCTGAATGTGCACATACCTACATACCTACCCACAATTCCCAAAGTAAACTGTTCTTTTACCTGTACAGAGGAATTTTACTCGACAGGGGGGGAAGGGGAGGGACAGAGGGAGAGACGGAGTGAGAGAGAGAGAGATAGAAACTCCCTCAACGTGAAGAAAAGCTCAAGAAATTTAACTGCCTCCTCCCGACAAAATCTCAACCCTTCCAGCCCAGAGGCAAACATCAGCAGAGCATGATCAGGGAAGGAACAAAATTCCAGGGCTTTTGGCAGTAGCTCGGATCGCGTTGAGACGAGAGAGAATTTCCAGGCGCTATGGTAAGTTCAAAATTCATTTTGCAATCTCCGATGAGCCCCCAACTCCTCGTTTACGACAGTTTTACAAACTTCTGTCGAAGTTTCGTGTGAACTTTTCTCCCCCCAACCCCCCCAATTGTAAAGTTTTTGTTTAAAATCAGAGTTTCGTTCCAGTCCAACCCCTGAATGAGTTTTCGGTTGCATGTCTCTCTCTCTCTCTTTTTCCCCAATGATAATTTAAAAGTTGAGCCCCGCTACCCCATCTCTGTTTCAGTGACTTTATCTTTGAAGTGGGGGGGCGGGTTGGGTGCCCCACTGAAGTTGAGAACGGACGTGCCCCCACCCTGCTTCTCATTCAGGTATCTCTAGGCCTGTCCCCGCATGTTCCGATCAGATCGAGTGGCTGAGTCTTATCTCCAGGCTCGATCCTACCCAGCTCCGAACTCGGACTCGATGGGCTCTTCCCGTCCAGTTCAGTTTTGCACATCTCTGTTGCTGTCTCCCCTGCTCTGTTCCCCACACCCCCCTCCTCCTCCTCCTCCTCCTCCCACCGGGGGGCAGATTTTATTCAGAAGGGAAACGGTTCCCGATGTGAGCGCCCCGCTGGGAAGACCGTGAGCTGTTTCGGGGCCCTGTATCCAAGCAGAGATGGACTGGCCGGGGCGGGGGGGCAGCCCAGAGGAGGCCCGCTCGGCTTACCCCAGACATCGAGGGACTGTCTTATGAGGGAGAGATTGGGGCCTGTACTCATAGGAGTTTAGAAGGTAGAGAGGCGAGCACAGTACAGGCCGTTCAGCCCACAATGCTGTGCTAAACTACTGTCCTACTCTAAGATCCAAACTACGCTGCATACCCTACCCAGCCCTATTGAAACGGACAAGGTTCTTAGGGAGATATTGACGGGGAGGGGGTGGAATGTGGGGAGGGTGGCCCCCCTCCCCTTGTGTGGGGGAGAGTCTAGGACCAGAGGGGCAACATCTCAGAGTAAGGGGTCGCCCATTGAAGAGGGAGATGAGGAGGGCTTTCTCCTCCCTCCAACAGGAAGGGGTTTTCTTTCCTGCAGAGGGCTGGGCCTCTGTTGAGGGTATTTAAGGATAAGGTTGCGTTTTAGTCGGGAAAGGAATGGACGGGGGTTGGGGGGCTGACAGCTGCCCTCCCATCCCCGATAAAATCCTTTAATCATCTCGAAACCGCTCCCCACACAACCCCCCTCCCGCCACCCCCACTGTCCAAAATGGCGAAGGTTTAGGTTCAGCGGGAGGTCATTTGCCCCCTGGTTTCTAGCAGCAACAGCCCCCCTGACCCCACGCCCCCACATCCCAAAGTTGGAGGGTCACATGAATATTTCCCCCTAGACAGGTCAAGGGTTAAGATGGGGGTGAGGGCCAAGAGGGGGTTCGAGGAGTTGAGCAGTCGAGGGAAGACTATGACCTTGAGGAATGGGATGTGTGGGGGGGCGGGGGGGACGGCAGTAGGGGCGAGAGGGGTTTGGGGGGGTATTGTGAAGGGGGTG
>NW_026728444.1:0-54274 GCF_030684315.1 Stegostoma tigrinum | reverse complement strand
AATGCTGGGTTCACTGACGTGCTTATTTCAGTGAGATAAGCACTTCAGAAGACCAAAATCTCAACTTCACCAAACCACCCAACTTTCAATTCTGGGTTCACTGAAGTGCTTATTTCAGTGAGATAAGTACTTCACTACGCCAAAATCCGAACCTCACCAAGCGACTCAACTTTTGATGCTGGTTCCACTGAATTGCTTATTTCAGTGAGATAAGCACTTCAGTAGGCCAAAATCTAAACTTCACTAAACGACTCAACTTTTGATACTGATTTCACTGAAATGCTTCTTTCAGTCAGATAAGCACATCAGAAGGCCAAAATCTCAACTTCACCAAACCACCCAACTTTCGATCCAGGATTTATACAAATGCTTATTTCAGTGAGATAAGCACTTCAGAAGACCAAAATCTAAACTTCACCAAACCACCCAACTTTCAATGCTGGGTTCACTTTAGTGCTTATTTCAGTGAGATAAGCACTTCAGAAGACCGAAATCTCTACATCACCAAGCCACTCAAATTTCGATGCTGGGTTCACTGAAGTGCTTATTTCAGTGAGATAAGCACTTCAGAAGACCAAAATCTCAACTTCACCAAACCACCCAACTTTCAATGCTGGGTTCACTGAAGTGCTTATTTCAGTGAGATAAGTACATCACTACGCCAAAATCCCAACCTCAACAAGCGACTCAACTTATGATGCTGGTTCCACTGAATTGCTTATTTCAGTGAGATAAGCACTTCAGAAGGCCAAAATCTAAACTTCACTAAACGACTCAACTTTTGATACTGGTTTCACTGAAATGCTTCTTTAAGTCAGATAATCACTTCAGAAGGCCAAAATCTCAACTTCACAAAACCAGCCAACTTTCGATACTGGATTTACACAAATGCTTATTTCAGTGAGATAAGCACTTCAGAAGACCAAAATCTAAACTTCACCAAACCACCCAACTTTCAATGCTGGGTTCACTGACGTGCTTATTTCAGTGAGATAAGCACTTCAGAAGACCAAAATCTAAACTTCACCAAACCACCCAACTTTCAATGCTGGGTTCACTGAAGTGCTTATTTCAGTGAGATAAGCACTACAGAAGACCAAAATCTCAACATCTCAAAACCACTCAACTTTCGATGCTGTGTTCACTGAAGTGCTTATTTCAGTGAGATAAGCACTTCAGAAGACCAAAATCTCAACATCTCAAAACCACTCAACTTTCGATGCTGGGTTCACTGAAGTGCTTATTTCAGTGAGATAAGCACTTCAGAAGACCAAAATCTCAACTTCACCAAACCACCCAACTTTCAATTCTGGGTTCACTGAAGTGCTTATTTCAGTGAGATAAGTACTTCACTACGCCAAAATCCGAACCTCACCAAGCGACTCAACTTTTGATGCTGGTTCCACTGAATTGCTTATTTCAGTGAGATAAGCACTTCAGTAGGCCAAAATCTAAACTTCACTAAACGACTCAACTTTTGATACTGATTTCACTGAAATGCTTCTTTCAGTCAGATAAGCACATCAGAAGGCCAAAATCTCAACTTCACCAAAACACCCAACTTTCGATCCAGGATTTATACAAATGCTTATTTCAGTGAGATAAGCACTTCAGAAGACCAAAATCTAAACTTCACCAAACCACCCAACTTTCAATGCTGGGTTCACTTTAGTGCTTATTTCAGTGAGATAAGCACTTCAAAAGACCGAAATCTCTACATCACCAAGCCACTCAAATTTCGATGCTGGGTTCACTGAAGTGCTTATTTCAGTGAGATAAGCACTTCAGAAGACCAAAATCTCAACTTCACCAAACCACCCAACTTTCAATGCTGTGTTCACTGAAGTGCTTATTTCAGTGAGATAAGTACATCACTACGCCAAAATCCCAACCTCAACAAGCGACTCAACTTATGATGCTGGTTCCACTGAATTGCTTATTTCAGTGAGATAAGCACTTCAGAAGGCCAAAATCTAAACTTCACTAAACGACTCAACTTTTGATACTGGTTTCACTGAAATGCTTCTTTAAGTCAGATAATCACTTCAGAAGGCCAAAATCTCAACTTCACAAAACCAGCCAACTTTCGATACTGGATTTACACAAATGCTTATTTCAGTGAGATAAGCACTTCAGAAGACCAAAATCTAAACTTCACCAAACCACCCAACTTTCAATGCTGGGTTCACTGACGTGCTTATTTCAGTGAGATAAGCACTTCAGAAGACCAAAATCTAAACTTCACCAAACCACCCAACTTTCAATGCTGGGTTCACTGAAGTGCTTATTTCAGTGAGATAAGCACTACAGAAGACCAAAATCTCAACATCTCAAAACCACTCAACTTTCGATGCTGTGTTCACTGAAGTGCTTATTTCAGTGAGATAAGCACTTCAGAAGACCAAAATCTAAACTTCACCAATCCACACAACTTTCAATGCTGGGTTCTCTGAAGTGCTTATTTCAGTGAGATAAGCACTTCAGAAGACCAAAATCTCAACATCACAAAACCACTCAAATTTCGATGCTGGGTACACTGAAGTGCTTATTTCAGTGAGATAAGCACTTCAGAAGACCAAAATTGAAACTTCCCCAAACCATCCAACTTTCAATGCTGGGTTCACTGAAATGCTTCTTTCAGTCAGATAAGCACTTCAGAAGAACAAAATATCAACATCTCAAAACCACTCAACTTTCGTTGCTGGGTTCACTGAAGTGCTTATTTCAGTTAGATAAGCACTTCAGAAGACCGAAATCTCTACATCAACAAACCACTCAAATTTCGATGCTGGGTTCACTGAAGTGCTTATTTCAGTGAGATAAGCACTTCAGAAGACCAAAATCTCAACTTCACCAAACCACCCAACTTTCAATTCTGGGTTCACTGAAGTGCTTATTTCAGTGAGATAAGTACTTCACTACGCCAAAATCCGAACCTCACCAAGCGACTCAACTTTTGATGCTGGTTCCACTGAATTGCTTATTTCAGTGAGATAAGCACTTCAGTAGGCCAAAATCTAAACTTCACTAAACGACTCAACTTTTGATACTGATTTCACTGAAATGCTTCTTTCAGTCAGATAAGCACATCAGAAGGCCAAAATCTCAACTTCACCAAAACACCCAACTTTCGATCCAGGGTTTATACAAATGCTTATTTCAGTGAGATAAGCACTTCAGAAGACCAAAATCTAAACTTCACCAAACCACCCAACTTTCAATGCTGGGTTCACTTTAGTGCTTATTTCAGTGAGATAAGCACTTCAGTAGGCCAAAATCTAAACTTCACTAAACGACTCAACTTTTGATGCTGATTTCACTGAAATGCTTCTTTCAGTGAGATATGCACATCAGGAGGCCAAAATCTCAACTTCACCAAACCACGCAACTTTCGATCCAGGATATACCCAAAAGCTAATTTCAGTGAGATAAGCACTTCAGAAGACAAAAATCTAAACTTCACCAAACCACTCAACTTTCGATGCTGGGATCACTGAAGTGCTTATTTCAGTGAGATAAGCACTTCAGAATGCCAAAATCCCAACCTCACCAAACGACTCAACTTTTGATACTGGATTTACACAAATGCTTATTTCAGTGAGATAAGCACTTCAGAAGACCAAAATCTAAACTTCACCAAACCACCCAACTTTCAATGCTGGGTTCACTGACGTGCTTATTTCAGTGAGATAAGCACTTCAGAAGACCAAAATCTAAACTTCACCAAACCACTCAACTTTCGATGCTGGGATCACTGAAGTGCTTATTTCAGTGAGATAAGCACTTCAGAAAGCCAAAATCCCAACCTCACCAAACGACTCAACTTTTGATACTGGTTTCACTGAAATGCTTCTTTCAGTCAGATAAGCACTTCAGAAGGGCAAAATCTCAACTTCACAAAACCAGCCAACTTTCGATACTGGATTTACCCAAATGCTTATTTCAGTGAGATAAGCACTTCAGAAGACCAAAATCTAAACTTCACCAAACCACCCAACTTTCAATGCTGGGTTCACTGGCGTGCTTATTTCAGTGAGATAAGCACTTCAGAAGACCAAAATCTAAACTTCACCAAACCACCCAACTTTCAATGCTGGGTTCACTGACGTGCTTATTTCAGTGAGATAAGCACTTCAGAAGACCAAAATCTAAACTTCACCAAACCACCCAACTTTCAATGCTGGGTTCACTGAAGTGCTTATTTCTTTGAGATAAGCACTTCAGAAGACCAAAATCTCAACATCTTTAAACCACTCAACTTTCGATGCTGTGTTCACTGAAGTGCTTATTTCAGTGAGATAAGCACTTCAGAAGACCAAAATCTAAACTTCACCAATCCACCCAACTTTCAATGCTGGGTTCTCTGAAGTGCTTATTTCAGTGAGATAAGCACTTCAGAAGACCAAAATCTCAACATCACAAAACCACTCAAATTTCGATGCTGGGTACACTGAAGTCCTTATTTCAGTGAGATAAGCACTTCAGAAGACCAAAATTGAAACTTCACCAAACCATCCAACTTTCAATGCTGGGTTCACTGAAATGCTTCTTTCAGTCAGATAAGCACTTCAGAAGAACAAAATATCAACATCTCAAAACCACTCAACTTTCGTTGCTGGGTTCACTGAAGTGCTTATTTCATTGAGATAAGCACTTCAGAAGACCGAAATCTCTACATCACCAAACCACTCAAATTTCGATGCTGGGTTCACTGAAGTCCTTATTTCAGTGAGATAAGCACTTCAGAAGACCAAAATCTCAACTTCACCAAACCACCCAACTTTCAATTCTGGGTTCACTGAAGTGCTTATTTCAGTGAGATAAGTACTTCACTACGCCAAAATCCGAACCTCACCAAGCGACTCAACTTTTGATGCTGGTTCCACTGAATTGCTTATTTCAGTGAGATAAGCACTTCAGTAGTCCAAAATCTAAACTTCACTAAACGACTCAACTTTTGATACTGATTTCACTGAAATGCTTCTTTCAGTCAGATAAGCACATCAGAAGGCCAAAATCTCAACTTCACCAAAACACCCAACTTTCGATCCAGGATTTATACAAATGCTTATTTCAGTGAGATAAGCACTTCAGAATGCCAAAATCCCAACCTCACCAAACGACTCAACTTTTGATACTGGATTTACACAAATGCTTATTTCAGTGAGATAAGCACTTCAGAAGACCAAAATCTAAACTTCACCAAACCACCCAACTTTCAATGCTGGGTTCACTGACGTGCTTATTTCAGTGAGATAAGCACTTCAGAAGACCAAAATCTAAACTTCACCAAACCACCCAACTTTCGATGCTGGGATCACTGAAGTGCTTATTTCAGTGAGATAAGCACTTCAGAAAGCCAAAATCCCAACCTCACTAAACGACTCAACTTTTGATACTGATTTCACTGAAATGCTTCTTTCAGTCAGATAAGCACATCAGAAGGCCAAAATCTCAACTTCACCAAAACACCCAACTTTCGATCCAGGATTTATACAAATGCTTATTTCAGTGAGATAAGCACTTCAGAATGCCAAAATCCCAACCTCACCAAACGACTCAACTTTTGATACTGGATTTACACAAATGCTTATTTCAGTGAGATAAGCACTTCAGAAGACCAAAATCTAAACTTCACCAAACCACCCAACTTTCAATGCTGGGTTCACTGACGTGCTTATTTCAGTGAGATAAGCACTTCAGAAGACCAAAATCTAAACTTCACCAAACCACCCAACTTTCGATGCTGGGATCACTGAAGTGCTTATTTCAGTGAGATAAGCACTTCAGAAAGCCAAAATCCCAACCTCACCAAACGACTCAACTTTTGATACTGGTTTCACTGAAATGCTTCTTTCAGTCAGATAAGCACTTCAGAAGGGCAAAATCTCAACTTCACAAAACCAGCCAACTTTCGATACTGGATTTACCCAAATGCTTATTTCAGTGAGATAAGCACTTCAGAAGACCAAAATCTAAACTTCACCAAACCACCCAACTTTCAATGCTGGGTTCACTGGCGTGCTTATTTCAGTGAGATAAGCACTTCAGAAGACCAAAACCTAAACTTCACCAAACCACCCAACTTTCAATGCTGGGTTCACTGACGTGCTTATTTCAGTGAGATAAGCACTTCAGAAGACCAAAATCTCAACATCTTTAAACCACTCAACTTTCGATGCTGTGTTCACTGAAGTGCTTATTTCAGTGAGATAAGCACTTCAGAAGACCAAAATCTAAACTTCACCAATCCACCCAACTTTCAATGCTGGGTTCTCTGAAGTGCTTATTTCAGTGAGATAAGCACTTCAGAAGACCAAAATCTCAACATCACAAAACCACTCAAATTTCGATGCTGGGTACACTGAAGTGCTTATTTCAGTGAGATAAGCACTTCAGAAGACCAAAATTGAAACTTCACCAAACCATCCAACTTTCAATGCTGGGTTCACTGAAATGCTTCTTTCAGTCAGATAAGCACTTCAGAAGAACAAAATATCAACATCTCAAAACCACTCAACTTTCGTTGCTGGGTTCACTGAAGTGCTTATTTCATTGAGATAAGCACTTCAGAAGACCGAAATCTCTACATCACCAAACCACTCAAATTTCGATGCTGGGTTCACTGAAGTCCTTATTTCAGTGAGATAAGCACTTCAGAAGACCAAAATCTCAACTTCACCAAACCACCCAACTTTCAATTCTGGGTTCACTGAAGTGCTTATTTCAGTGAGATAAGTACTTCACTACGCCAAAATCCGAACCTCACCAAGCGACTCAACTTTTGATGCTGGTTCCACTGAATTGCTTATTTCAGTGAGATAAGCACTTCAGTAGGCCAAAATCTAAACTTCACTAAACGACTCAACTTTTGATACTGATTTCACTGAAATGCTTCTTTCAGTCAGATAAGCACATCAGAAGGCCAAAATCTCAACTTCACCAAAACACCCAACTTTCGATCCAGGATTTATACAAATGCTTATTTCAGTGAGATAAGCACTTCAGAAGACCAAAATCTAAACTTCACCAAACCACCCAACTTTCAATGCTGGGTTCACTTTAGTGCTTATTTCAGTGAGATAAGCACTTCAGAAGACCGAAATCTCTACATCACCAAGCCACTCAAATTTCGATGCTGGGTTCACTGAAGTGCTTATTTCAGTGAGATACGCACTTCAGAAGACCAAAATCTCAACTTCACCAAACCACCCAACTTTCAATGCTGGGTTCACTGAAGTGCTTATTTCAGTGAGATAAGTACATCACTACGCCAAAATCCCAACCTCAACAAGCGACTCAACTTATGATGCTGGTTCCACTGAATTGCTTATTTCAGTGAGATAAGCACTTCAGAAGGCCAAAATCTAAACTTCACTAAACGACTCAACTTTTGATACTGGTTTCACTGAAATGCTTCTTTAAGTCAGATAATCACTTCAGAAGGCCAAAATCTCAACTTCACAAAACCAGCCAACTTTCGATACTGGATTTACACAAATGCTTATTTCAGTGAGATAAGCACTTCAGAAGACCAAAATCTAAACTTCACCAAACCACCCAACTTTCAATGCTGGGTTCACTGACGTGCTTATTTCAGTGAGATAAGCACTTCAGAAGACCAAAATCTAAACTTCACCAAACCACCCAACTTTCAATGCTGGGTTCACTGAAGTGCTTATTTCAGTGAGATAAGCACTACAGAAGACCAAAATCTCAACATCTCAAAACCACTCAACTTTCGATGCTGTGTTCACTGAAGTGCTTATTTCAGTGAGATAAGCACTTCAGAAGACCAAAATCTCAACATCTCAAAACCACTCAACTTTCGATGCTGGGTTCACTGAAGTGCTTATTTCAGTGAGATAAGCACTTCAGAAGACCAAAATCTCAACATCACAAAACCACTCAAATTTCGATGCTGGGTACACTGAAGTGCTTATTTCAGTGAGATAAGCACTTCAGAAGACCAAAATTGAAACTTCACCAAACCATCCAACTTTCAATGCTGGGTTCACTGAAATGCTTCTTTCAGTCAGATAAGCACTTCAGAAGAACAAAATATCAACATCTCAAAACCACTCAACTTTCGTTGCTGGGTTCACTGAAGTGCTTATTTCAGTGAGATAAGCACTTCAGAAGACCGAAATCTCTACATCAACAAACCACTCAAATTTCGATGCTGGGTTCACTGAAGTGCTTATTTCAGTGAGATAAGCACTTCAGAAGACCAAAATCTCAACTTCACCAAACCACCCAACTTTCAATTCTGGGTTCACTGAAGTGCTTATTTCAGTGAGATAAGTACTTCACTACGCCAAAATCCGAACCTCACCAAGCGACTCAACTTTTGATGCTGGTTCCACTGAATTGCTTATTTCAGTGAGATAAGCACTTCAGTAGGCCAAAATCTAAACTTCACTAAACGACTCAACTTTTGATACTGATTTCACTGAAATGCTTATTTCTTTGAGATAAGCACTTCAGAAGACCAAAATCTCAACATCTTTAAACCACTCAACTTTCGATGCTGTGTTCACTGAAGTGCTTATTTCAGTGAGATAAGCACTTCAGAAGACCAAAATCTAAACTTCACCAATCCACACAACTTTCAATGCTGGGTTCTCTGAAGTGCTTATTTCAGTGAGATAAGCACTTCAGAAGACCAAAATCTAAACTTCACCAAACCACCCAACTTTCAATGCTGGGTTCACTGAAGTGCTTATTTCTTTGAGATAAGCACTTCAGAAGACCAAAATCTCAACATCTTTAAACCACTCAACTTTCGATGCTGTGTTCACTGAAGTGCTTATTTCAGTGAGATAAGCACTTCAGAAGACCAAAATCTAAACTTCACCAATCCACCCAACTTTCAATGCTGGGTTCTCTGAAGTGCTTATTTCAGTGAGATAAGCACTTCAGAAGACCAAAATCTCAACATCACAAAACCACTCAAATTTCGATGCTGGGTACACTGAAGTGCTTATTTCAGTGAGATAAGCACTTCAGAAGACCAAAATTGAAACTTCACCAAACCATCCAACTTTCAATGCTGGGTTCACTGAAATGCTTCTTTCAGTCAGATAAGCACTTCAGAAGAACAAAATATCAACATCTCAAAACCACTCAACTTTCGTTGCTGGGTTCACTGAAGTGCTTATTTCAGTGAGATAAGCACTTCAGAAGACCGAAATCTCTACATCACCAAACCACTCAAATTTCGATGCTGGGTTCACTGAAGTGCTTATTTCAGTGAGATAAGCACTTCAGAAGACCAAAATCTCAACTTCACCAAACCACCCAACTTTCAATTCTGGGTTCACTGAAGTGCTTATTTCAGTGAGATAAGTACTTCACTACGCCAAAATCCGAACCTCACCAAGCGACTCAACTTTTGATGCTGGTTCCACTGAATTGCTTATTTCAGTGAGATAAGCACTTCAGTAGGCCAAAATCTAAACTTCACTAAACGACTCAACTTTTGATACTGATTTCACTGAAATGCTTCTTTCAGTCAGATAAGCACATCAGAAGGCCAAAATCTCAACTTCACCAAAACACCCAACTTTCGATCCAGGATTTATACAAATGCTTATTTCAGTGAGATAAGCACTTCAGAAGACCAAAATCTAAACTTCACCAAACCACCCAACTTTCAATGCTGGGTTCACTTTAGTGCTTATTTCAGTGAGATAAGCACTTCAGAAGACCGAAATCTCTACATCACCAAGCCACTCAAATTTCGATGCTGGGTTCACTGAAGTGCTTATGTCAGTGAGATACGCACTTCAGAAGACCAAAATCTCAACTTCACCAAACCACCCAACTTTCAATGCTGGGTTCACTGAAGTGCTTATTTCAGTGAGATAAGTACATCACTACGCCAAAATCCCAACCTCAACAAGCGACTCAACTTATGATGCTGGTTCCACTGAATTGCTTATTTCAGTGAGATAAGCACTTCAGAAGGCCAAAATCTAAACTTCACTAAACGACTCAACTTTTGATACTGGTTTCACTGAAATGCTTCTTTAAGTCAGATAATCACTTCAGAAGGCCAAAATCTCAACTTCACAAAACCAGCCAACTTTCGATACTGGATTTACACAAATGCTTATTTCAGTGAGATAAGCACTTCCGAAGACCAAAATCTAAACTTCACCAAACCACCCAACTTTCAATGCTGGGTTCACTGACGTGCTTATTTCAGTGAGATAAGCACTTCAGAAGACCAAAATCTAAACTTCACCAAACCACCCAACTTTCAATGCTGGGTTCACTGAAGTGCTTATTTCAGTGAGATAAGCACTACAGAAGACCAAAATCTCAACATCTCAAAACCACTCAACTTTCGATGCTGTGTTCACTGAAGTGCTTATTTCAGTGAGATAAGCACTTCAGAAGACCAAAATCTCAACATCTCAAAACCACTCAACTTTCGATGCTGGGTTCACTGAAGTGCTTATTTCAGTGAGATAAGCACTTCAGAAGACCAAAATCTCAACATCACAAAACCACTCAAATTTCAATGCTGGGTTCACTGAAGTGCTTATTTCAGTGAGATAAGTACATCACTACGCCAAAATCCCAACCTCAACAAGCGACTCAACTTATGATGCTGGTTCCACTGAATTGCTTATTTCAGTCAGATAAGCACTTCAGAAGACCAAAATCTAAACTTCACCAAACCACCCAACTTTCAATGCTGGGTTCACTGACGTGCTTATTTCAGTGAGATAAGCACTTCAGAAGACCAAAATCTAAACTTCACCAAACCACCCAACTTTCAATGCTGGGTTCACTGAAGTGCTTATTTCAGTGAGATAAGCACTACAGAAGACCAAAATCTCAACATCTCAAAACCACTCAACTTTCGATGCTGTGTTCACTGAAGTGCTTATTTCAGTGAGATAAGCACTTCAGAAGACCAAAATCTCAACATCTCAAAACCACTCAACTTTCGATGCTGGGTTCACTGAAGTGCTTATTTCAGTGAGATAAGCACTTCAGAAGACCAAAATCTCAACTTCACCAAACCACCCAACTTTCAATTCTGGGTTCACTGAAGTGCTTATTTCAGTGAGATAAGTACTTCACTACGCCAAAATCCGAACCTCACCAAGCGACTCAACTTTTGATGCTGGTTCCACTGAATTGCTTATTTCAGTGAGATAAGCACTTCAGTAGGCCAAAATCTAAACTTCACTAAACGACTCAACTTTTGATACTGATTTCACTGAAATGCTTCTTTCAGTCAGATAAGCACATCAGAAGGCCAAAATCTCAACTTCACCAAAACACCCAACTTTCGATCCAGGATTTATACAAATGCTTATTTCAGTGAGATAAGCACTTCAGAAGACCAAAATCTAAACTTCACCAAACCACCCAACTTTCAATGCTGGGTTCACTTTAGTGCTTATTTCAGTGAGATAAGCACTTCAGAAGACCGAAATCTCTACATCACCAAGCCACTCAAATTTCGATGCTGGGTTCACTGAAGTGCTTATTTCAGTGAGATAAGCACTTCAGAAGACCAAAATCTCAACTTCACCAAACCACCCAACTTTCAATGCTGGGTTCACTGAAGTGCTTATTTCAGTGAGATAAGTGCATCACTACGCCAAAATCCCAACCTCAACAAGCGACTCAACTTATGATGCTGGTTCCACTGAATTGCTTATTTCAGTGAGATAAGCACTTCAGAAGGCCAAAATCTAAACTTCACTAAACGACTCAACTTTTGATACTGGTTTCACTGAAATGCTTCTTTAAGTCAGATAATCACTTCAGAAGGCCAAAATCTCAACTTCACAAAACCAGCCAACTTTCGATACTGGATTTACACAAATGCTTATTTCAGTGAGATAAGCACTTCAGAAGACCAAAATCTAAACTTCACCAAACCACCCAACTTTCAATGCTGGGTTCACTGACGTGCTTATTTCAGTGAGATAAGCACTTCAGAAGACCAAAATCTAAACTTCACCAAACCACCCAACTTTCAATGCTGGGTTCACTGAAGTGCTTATTTCAGTGAGATAAGCACTACAGAAGACCAAAATCTCAACATCTCAAAACCACTCAACTTTCGATGCTGTGTTCACTGAAGTGCTTATTTCAGTGAGATAAGCACTTCAGAAGACCAAAATCTAAACTTCACCAATCCACACAACTTTCAATGCTGGGTTCTCTGAAGTGCTTATTTCAGTGAGATAAGCACTTCAGAAGACCAAAATCTCAACATCACAAAACCACTCAAATTTCGATGCTGGGTACACTGAAGTGCTTATTTCAGTGAGATAAGCACTTCAGAAGACCAAAATTGAAACTTCACCAAACCATCCAACTTTCAATGCTGGGTTCACTGAAATGCTTCTTTCAGTCAGATAAGCACTTCAGAAGAACAAAATATCAACATCTCAAAACCACTCAACTTTCGTTGCTGGGTTCACTGAAGTGCTTATTTCAGTGAGATAAGCACTTCAGAAGACCGAAATCTCTACATCAACAAACCACTCAAATTTCGATGCTGGGTTCACTGAAGTGCTTATTTCAGTGAGATAAGCACTTCAGAAGACCAAAATCTCAACTTCACCAAACCACCCAACTTTCAATTCTGGGTTCACTGAAGTGCTTATTTCAGTGAGATAAGTACTTCACTACGCCAAAATCCGAACCTCACCAAGCGACTCAACTTTTGATGCTGGTTCCACTGAATTGCTTATTTCAGTGAGATAAGCACTTCAGTAGGCCAAAATCTAAACTTCACTAAACGACTCAACTTTTGATACTGATTTCACTGAAATGCTTCTTTCAGTCAGATAAGCACATCAGAAGGCCAAAATCTCAACTTCATAAACACCCAACTTTCGATCCAGGATTTATACAAATGCTTATTTCAGTGAGATAAGCACTTCAGAAGACCAAAATCTAAACTTCACCAAACCACCCAACTTTCAATGCTGGGTTCACTTTAGTGCTTATTTCAGTGAGATAAGCACTTCAGTAGGCCAAAATCTAAACTTCACTAAACGACTCAACTTTTGATGCTGGGTTCACTGAAATGCTTCTTTCAGTGAGATATGCACATCAGAAGGCCAAAATCTCAACTTCACCAAACCACGCAACTTTCGATCCAAGATATACCCAAAAGCTAATTTCAGTGAGATAAGCACTTCAGAAGACAAAAATCTAAACTTCACCAAACCACTCAACTTTCGATGCTGGGATCACTGAAGTGCTTATTTCAGTGAGATAAGCACTTCAGAATGCCAAAATCCCAACCTCACCAAACGACTCAACTTTTGATACTGGATTTACACAAATGCTCATTTCAGTGAGATAAGCACTTCAGAAGACCAAAATCTAAACTTCACCAAACCACCCAACTTTCAATGCTGGGTTCACTGACGTGCTTATTTCAGTGAGATAAGCACTTCAGAAGACCAAAATCTAAACTTCACCAAACCACTCAACTTTCGATGCTGGAATCACTGAAGTGCTTATTTCAGTGAGATAAGCACTTCAGAAAGCCAAAATCCCAACCTCACCAAACGACTCAACTTTTGATACTGGTTTCACTGAAATGCTTCTTTCAGTCAGATAAGCACTTCAGAAGGGCAAAATCTCAACTTCACAAAACCAGCCAACTTTCGATACTGGATTTACCCAAATGCTTATTTCAGTGAGATAAGCACTTCAGAAGACCAAAATCAAAACTTCACCAAACCACCCAACTTTCAATGCTGGGTTCACTGGCGTGCTTATTTCAGTGAGATAAGCACTTCAGAAGACCAAAATCTAAACTTCACCAAACCACCCAACTTTCAATGCTGGGTTCACTGACGTGCTTATTTCAGTGAGATAAGCACTTCAGAAGACCAAAATCTAAACTTCACCAAACCACCCAACTTTCAATGCTGGGTTCACTGAAGTGCTTATTTCAGTGAGATAAGCACTTCAGAAGACCAAAATCTCAACATCTTTAAACCACTCAACTTTCGATGCTGTGTTCACTGAAGTGCTTATTTCAGTGAGATAAGCACTTCAGAAGACCAAAATCTAAACTTCACCAATCCACCCAACTTTCAATGCTGGGTTCTCTGAAGTGCTTATTTCAGTGAGATAAGCACTTCAGAAGACCAAAATCTCATCATCACAAAACCACTCAAATTTCGATGCTGGGTACACTGAAGTGCTTATTTCAGTGAGATAAGCACTTCAGAAGACCAAAATTGAAACTTCACCAAACCATCCAACTTTCAATGCTGGGTTCACTGAAATGCTTCTTTCAGTCAGATAAGCACTTCAGAAGAACAAAATATCAACATCTCAAAACCACTCAACTTTCGTTGCTGGGTTCACTGAAGTGCTTATTTCAGTGAGATAAGCACTTCAGAAGACCGAAATCTCTACATCACCAAACCACTCAAATTTCGATGCTGGGTTCACTGAAGTGCTTATTTCAGTGAGATAAGCACTTCAGAAGACCAAAATCTCAACTTCACCAAACCACCCAACTTTCAATTCTGGGTTCACTGAAGTGCTTATTTCAGTGAGATAAGTACTTCACTACGCCAAAATCCGAACCTCACCAAGCGACTCAACTTTTGATGCTGGTTCCACTGAATTGCTTATTTCAGTGAGATAAGCACTTCAGTAGGCCAAAATCTAAACTTCACTAAACGACTCAACTTTTGATACTGATTTCACTGAAATGCTTCTTTCAGTCAGATAAGCACATCAGAAGGCCAAAATCTCAACTTCACCAAAACACCCAACTTTCGATCCAGGATTTATACAAATGCTTATTTCAGTGAGATAAGCACTTCAGAAGACCAAAATCTAAACTTCACCAAACCACCCAACTTTCAATGCTGGGTTCACTTTAGTGCTTATTTCAGTGAGATAAGCACTTCAGAAGACCGAAATCTCTACATCACCAAGCCACTCAAATTTCGATGCTGGGTTCACTGAAGTGCTTATTTCAGTGAGATAAGCACTTCAGAAGACCAAAATCTCAACTTCACCAAACCACCCAACTTTCAATGCTGGGTTCACTGAAGTGCTTATTTCAGTGAGATAAGTACATCACTACGCCAAAATCCCAACCTCAACAAGCGACTCAACTTATGATGCTGGTTCCACTGAATTGCTTATTTCAGTGAGATAAGCACTTCAGAAGGCCAAAATCTAAACTTCACTAAACGACTCAACTTTTGATACTGGTTTCACTGAAATGCTTCTTTAAGTCAGATAATCACTTCAGAAGGCCAAAATCTCAACTTCACAAAACCAGCCAACTTTCGAGACTGGATTTACACAAATGCTTATTTCAGTGAGATAAGCACTTCAGAAGACCAAAATCTAAACTTCACCAAACCACCCAACTTTCAATGCTGGGTTCACTGACGTGCTTATTTCAGTGAGATAAGCACTTCAGAAGACCAAAATCTAAACTTCACCAAACCACCCAACTTTCAATGCTGGGTTCACTGAAGTGCTTATTTCAGTGAGATAAGCACTACAGAAGACCAAAATCTCAACATCTCAAAACCACTCAACTTTCGATGCTGTGTTCACTGAAGTGCTTATTTCAGTGAGATAAGCACTTCAGAAGACCAAAATCTCAACATCTCAAAACCACTCAACTTTCGATGCTGGGTTCACTGAAGTGCTTATTTCAGTGAGATAAGCACTTCAGAAGACCAAAATCTCAACATCACAAAACCACTCAAATTTCGATGCTGGGTACACTGAAGTGCTTATTTCAGTGAGATAAGCACTTCAGAAGACCAAAATTGAAACTTCACCAAACCATCCAACTTTCAATGCTGGGTTCACTGAAATGCTTCTTTCAGTCAGATAAGCACTTCAGAAGAACAAAATATCAACATCTCAAAACCACTCAACTTTCGTTGCTGGGTTCACTGAAGTGCTTATTTCAGTGAGATAAGCACTTCAGAAGACCGAAATCTCTACATCAACAAACCACTCAAATTTCGATGCTGGGTTCACTGAAGTGCTTATTTCAGTGAGATAAGCACTTCAGAAGACCAAAATCTCAACTTCACCAAACCACCCAACTTTCAATTCTGGGTTCACTGAAGTGCTTATTTCAGTGAGATAAGTACTTCACTACGCCAAAATCCGAACCTCACCAAGCGACTCAACTTTTGATGCTGGTTCCACTGAATTGCTTATTTCAGTGAGATAAGCACTTCAGTAGGCCAAAATCTAAACTTCACTAAACGACTCAACTTTTGATACTGATTTCACTGAAATGCTTCTTTCAGTCAGATAAGCACATCAGAAGGCCAAAATCTCAACTTCACCAAAACACCCAACTTTCGATCCAGGATTTATACAAATGCTTATTTCAGTGAGATAAGCACTTCAGAAGACCAAAATCTAAACTTCACCAAACCACCCAACTTTCAATGCTGGGTTCACTTTAGTGCTTATTTCAGTGAGATAAGCACTTCAGAAGACCGAAATCTCTACATCACCAAGCCACTCAAATTTCGATGCTGGGTTCACTGAAGTGCTTATTTCAGTGAGATACGCACTTCAGAAGACCAAAATCTCAACTTCACCAAACCACCCAACTTTCAATGCTGGGTTCACTGAAGTGCTTATTTCAGTGAGATAAGTACATCACTACGCCAAAATCCCAACCTCAACAAGCGACTCAACTTATGATGCTGGTTCCACTGAATTGCTTATTTCAGTGAGATAAGCACTTCAGAAGGCCAAAATCTAAACTTCACTAAACGACTCAACTTTTGATACTGGTTTCACTGAAATGCTTCTTTAAGTCAGATAATCACTTCAGAAGGCCAAAATCTCAACTTCACAAAACCAGCCAACTTTCGAGACTGGATTTACACAAATGCTTATTTCAGTGAGATAAGCACTTCAGAAGACCAAAATCTAAACTTCACCAAACCACCCAACTTTCAATGCTGGGTTCACTGACGTGCTTATTTCAGTGAGATAAGCACTTCAGAAGACCAAAATCTAAACTTCACCAAACCACCCAACTTTCAATGCTGGGTTCACTGAAGTGCTTATTTCAGTGAGATAAGCACTACAGAAGACCAAAATCTCAACATCTCAAAACCACTCAACTTTCGATGCTGTGTTCACTGAAGTGCTTATTTCAGTGAGATAAGCACTTCAGAAGACCAAAATCTCAACATCTCAAAACCACTCAACTTTCGATGCTGGGTTCACTGAAGTGCTTATTTCAGTGAGATAAGCACTTCAGAAGACCAAAATCTCAACATCACAAAACCACTCAAATTTCGATGCTGGGTACACTGAAGTGCTTATTTCAGTGAGATAAGCACTTCAGAAGACCAAAATTGAAACTTCACCAAACCATCCAACTTTCAATGCTGGGTTCACTGAAATGCTTCTTTCAGTCAGATAAGCACTTCAGAAGAACAAAATATCAACATCTCAAAACCACTCAACTTTCGTTGCTGGGTTCACTGAAGTGCTTATTTCAGTGAGATAAGCACTTCAGAAGACCGAAATCTCTACATCAACAAACCACTCAAATTTCGATGCTGGGTTCACTGAAGTGCTTATTTCAGTGAGATAAGCACTTCAGAAGACCAAAATCTCAACTTCACCAAACCACCCAACTTTCAATTCTGGGTTCACTGAAGTGCTTATTTCAGTGAGATAAGTACTTCACTACGCCAAAATCCGAACCTCACCAAGCGACTCAACTTTTGATGCTGGTTCCACTGAATTGCTTATTTCAGTGAGATAAGCACTTCAGTAGGCCAAAATCTAAACTTCACTAAACGACTCAACTTTTGATACTGATTTCACTGAAATGCTTCTTTCAGTCAGATAAGCACATCAGAAGGCCAAAATCTCAACTTCACCAAAACACCCAACTTTCGATCCAGGATTTATACAAATGCTTATTTCAGTGAGATAAGCACTTCAGAAGACCAAAATCTAAACTTCACCAAACCACCCAACTTTCAATGCTGGGTTCACTTTAGTGCTTATTTCAGTGAGATAAGCACTTCAGAAGACCGAAATCTCTACATCACCAAGCCACTCAAATTTCGATGCTGGGTTCACTGAAGTGCTTATTTCAGTGAGATAAGCACTTCAGAAGACCAAAATCTCAACTTCACCAAACCACCCAACTTTCAATGCTGGGTTCACTGAAGTGCTTATTTCAGTGAGATAAGTACATCACTACGCCAAAATCCCAACCTCAACAAGCGACTCAACTTATGATGCTGGTTCCACTGAATTGCTTATTTCAGTGAGATAAGCACTTCAGAAGGCCAAAATCTAAACTTCACTAAACGACTCAACTTTTGATACTGGTTTCACTGAAATGCTTCTTTAAGTCAGATAATCACTTCAGAAGGCCAAAATCTCAACTTCACAAAACCAGCCAACTTTCGATACTGGATTTACACAAATGCTTATTTCAGTGAGATAAGCACTTCCGAAGACCAAAATCTAAACTTCACCAAACCACCCAACTTTCAATGCTGGGTTCACTGACGTGCTTATTTCAGTGAGATAAGCACTTCAGAAGACCAAAATCTAAACTTCACCAAACCACCCAACTTTCAATGCTGGGTTCACTGAAGTGCTTATTTCAGTGAGATAAGCACTACAGAAGACCAAAATCTCAACATCTCAAACCACTCAACTTTCGATGCTGTGTTCACTGAAGTGCTTATTTCAGTGAGATAAGCACTTCAGAAGACCAAAATCTAAACTTCACCAATCCACACAACTTTCAATGCTGGGTTCACTGAAGTGCTTATTTCAGTGAGATAAGCACTTCAGAAGACCAAAATCTCAACATCACAAAACCACTCAAATTTCGATGCTGGGTACACTGAAGTGCTTATTTCAGTGAGATAAGCACTTCAGAAGACCAAAATTGAAACTTCACCAAACCATCCAACTTTCAATGCTGGGTTCACTGAAATGCTTCTTTCAGTCAGATAAGCACTTCAGAAGAACAAAATATCAACATCTCAAAACCACTCAACTTTCGTTGCTGGGTTCACTGAAGTGCTTATTTCAGTGAGATAAGCACTTCAGAAGACCGAAATCTCTACATCAACAAACCACTCAAATTTCGATGCTGGGTTCACTGAAGTGCTTATTTCAGTGAGATAAGCACTTCAGAAGACCAAAATCTCAACTTCACCAAACCACCCAACTTTCAATTCTGGGTTCACTGAAGTGCTTATTTCAGTGAGATAAGTACTTCACTACGCCAAAATCCGAACCTCACCAAGCGACTCAACTTTTGATGCTGGTTCCACTGAATTGCTTATTTCAGTGAGATAAGCACTTCAGTAGGCCAAAATCTAAACTTCACTAAACGACTCAACTTTTGATACTGATTTCACTGAAATGCTTCTTTCAGTCAGATAAGCACATCAGAAGGCCAAAATCTCAACTTCACCAAAACACCCAACTTTCGATCCAGGATTTATACAAATGCTTATTTCAGTGAGATAAGCACTTCAGAAGACCAAAATCTAAACTTCACCAAACCACCCAACTTTCAATGCTGGGTTCACTTTAGTGCTTATTTCAGTGAGATAAGCACTTCAGAAGACCGAAATCTCTACATCACCAAGCCACTCAAATTTCGATGCTGGGTTCACTGAAGTGCTTATTTCAGTGAGATAAGCACTTCAGAAGACCAAAATCTCAACTTCACCAAACCACCCAACTTTCAATGCTGGGTTCACTGAAGTGCTTATTTCAGTGAGATAAGTACATCACTACGCCAAAATCCCAACCTCAACAAGCGACTCAACTTATGATGCTGGTTCCACTGAATTGCTTATTTCAGTGAGATAAGCACTTCAGAAGGCCAAAATCTAAACTTCACTAAACGACTCAACTTTTGATACTGGTTTCACTGAAATGCTTCTTTAAGTCAGATAATCACTTCAGAAGGCCAAAATCTAAACTTCACAAAACCAGCCAACTTTCGATACTGGATTTACACAAATGCTTATTTCAGTGAGATAAGCACTTCCGAAGACCAAAATCTAAACTTCACCAAACCACCCAACTTTCAATGCTGGGTTCACTGACGTGCTTATTTCAGTGAGATAAGCACTTCAGAAGACCAAAATCTAAACTTCACCAAACCACCCAACTTTCAATGCTGGGTTCACTGAAGTGCTTATTTCAGTGAGATAAGCACTACAGAAGACCAAAATCTCAACATCTCAAAACCACTCAACTTTCGATGCTGTGTTCACTGAAGTGCTTATTTCAGTGAGATAAGCACTTCAGAAGACCAAAATCTAAACTTCACCAATCCACACAACTTTCAATGCTGGGTTCTCTGAAGTGCTTATTTCAGTGAGATAAGCACTTCAGAAGACCAAAATCTCAACATCACAAAACCACTCAAATTTCGATGCTGGGTACACTGAAGTGCTTATTTCAGTGAGATAAACACTTCAGAAGACCAAAATTGAAACTTCACCAAACCATCCAACTTTCAATGCTGGGTTCACTGAAATGCTTCTTTCAGTCAGATAAGCACTTCAGAAGAACAAAATATCAACATCTCAAAACCACTCAACTTTCGTTGCTGGGTTCACTGAAGTGCTTATTTCAGTTAGATAAGCACTTCAGAAGACCGAAATCTCTACATCAACAAACCACTCAAATTTCGATGCTGGGTTCACTGAAGTCCTTATTTCAGTGAGATAAGCACTTCAGAAGACCAAAATCTCAACTTCACCAAACCACCCAACTTTCAATTCTGGGTTCACTGAAGTGCTTATTTCAGTGAGATAAGTACTTCACTACGCCAAAATCCGAACCTCACCAAGCGACTCAACTTTTGATGCTGGTTCCACTGAATTGCTTATTTCAGTGAGATAAGCACTTCAGTAGGCCAAAATCTAAACTTCACTAAACGACTCAACTTTTGATACTGATTTCACTGAAATGCTTCTTTCAGTCAGATAAGCACATCAGAAGGCCAAAATCTCAACTTCACCAAAACACCCAACTTTCGATCCAGGGTTTATTCAAATGCTTATTTCAGTGAGATAAGCACTTCAGAAGACCAAAATCTAAACTTCACCAAACCACCCAACTTTCAATGCTGGGTTCACTTTAGTGCTTATTTCAGTGAGATAAGCACTTCAGTAGGCCAAAATCTAAACTTCACTAAACGACTCAACTTTTGATGCTGATTTCACTGAAATGCTTCTTTCAGTGAGATATGCACATCAGGAGGCCAAAATCTCAACTTCACCAAACCACGCAACTTTCGATCCAGGATATACCCAAAAGCTAATTTCAGTGAGATAAGCACTTCAGAAGACAAAAATCTAAACTTCACCAAACCACTCAACTTTCGATGCTGGGATCACTGAAGTGCTTATTTCAGTGAGATAAGCACTTCAGAATGCCAAAATCCCAACCTCACCAAACGACTCAACTTTTGATACTGGATTTACACAAATGCTTATTTCAGTGAGATAAGCACTTCAGAAGACCAAAATCTAAACTTCACCAAACCACCCAACTTTCAATGCTGGGTTCACTGACGTGCTTATTTCAGTGAGATAAGCACTTCAGAAGACCAAAATCTAAACTTCACCAAACCACTCAACTTTCGATGCTGGGATCACTGAAGTGCTTATTTCAGTGAGATAAGCACTTCAGAAAGCCAAAATCCCAACCTCACCAAACGACTCAACTTTTGATACTGGTTTCACTGAAATGCTTCTTTCAGTCAGATAAGCACTTCAGAAGGGCAAAATCTCAACTTCACAAAACCAGCCAACTTTCGATACTGGATTTACCCAAATGCTTATTTCAGTGAGATAAGCACTTCAGAAGACCAAAATCTAAACTTCACCAAACCACCCAACTTTCAATGCTGGGTTCACTGGCGTGCTTATTTCAGTGAGATAAGCACTTCAGAAGACCAAAATCTAAACTTCACCAAACCACCCAACTTTCAATGCTGGGTTCACTGACGTGCTTATTTCAGTGAGATAAGCACTTCAGAAGACCAAAATCTAAACTTCACCAAACCACCCAACTTTCAATGCTGGGTTCACTGAAGTGCTTATTTCTTTGAGATAAGCACTTCAGAAGACCAAAATCTCAACATCTTTAAACCACTCAACTTTCGATGCTGTGTTCACTGAAGTGCTTATTTCAGTGAGATAAGCACTTCAGAAGACCAAAATCTAAACTTCACCAATCCACCCAACTTTCAATGCTGGGTTCTCTGAAGTGCTTATTTCAGTGAGATAAGCACTTCAGAAGACCAAAATCTCAACATCACAAAACCACTCAAATTTCGATGCTGGGTACACTGAAGTGCTTATTTCAGTGAGATAAGCACTTCAGAAGACCAAAATTGAAACTTCACCAAACCATCCAACTTTCAATGCTGGGTTCACTGAAATGCTTCTTTCAGTCAGATAAGCACTTCAGAAGAACAAAATATCAACATCTCAAAACCACTCAACTTTCGTTGCTGGGTTCACTGAAGTGCTTATTTCAGTGAGATAAGCACTTCAGAAGACCGAAATCTCTACATCACCAAACCACTCAAATTTCGATGCTGGGTTCACTGAAGTCCTTATTTCAGTGAGATAAGCACTTCAGAAGACCAAAATCTCAACGTCACCAAACCACCCAACTTTCAATTCTGGGTTCACTGAAGTGCTTATTTCAGTGAGATAAGTACTTCACTACGCCAAAATCCGAACCTCACCAAGCGACTCAACTTTTGATGCTGGTTCCACTGAATTGCTTATTTCAGTGAGATAAGCACTTCAGTAGGCCAAAATCTAAACTTCACTAAACGACTCAACTTTTGATACTGATTTCACTGAAATGCTTCTTTCAGTCAGATAAGCACATCAGAAGGCCAAAATCTCAACTTCACCAAAACACCCAACTTTCGATCCAGGATTTATACAAATGCTTATTTCAGTGAGATAAGCACTTCAGAAGACCAAAATCTAAACTTCACCAAACCACCCAACTTTCAATGCTGGGTTCACTTTAGTGCTTATTTCAGTGAGATAAGCACTTCAGAAGACCGAAATCTCTACATCACCAAGCCACTCAAATTTCGATGCTGGGTTCACTGAAGTGCTTATTTCAGTGAGATAAGCACTTCAGAAGACCAAAATCTCAACTTCACCAAACCACCCAACTTTCAATGCTGGGTTCACTGAAGTGCTTATTTCAGTGAGATAAGTACATCACTACGCCAAAATCCCAACCTCAACAAGCGACTCAACTTATGATGCTGGTTCCACTGAATTGCTTATTTCAGTGAGATAAGCACTTCAGAAGGCCAAAATCTAAACTTCACTAAACGACTCAACTTTTGATACTGGTTTCACTGAAATGCTTCTTTAAGTCAGATAATCACTTCAGAAGGCCAAAATCTCAACTTCACAAAACCAGCCAACTTTCGATACTGGATTTACACAAATGCTTATTTCAGTGAGATAAGCACTTCAGAAGACCAAAATCTAAACTTCACCAAACCACCCAACTTTCAATGCTGGGTTCACTGACGTGCTTATTTCAGTGAGATAAGCACTTCAGAAGACCAAAATCTAAACTTCACCAAACCACCCAACTTTCAATGCTGGGTTCACTGAAGTGCTTATTTCAGTGAGATAAGCACTACAGAAGACCAAAATCTCAACATCTCAAAACCACTCAACTTTCGATGCTGTGTTCACTGAAGTGCTTATTTCAGTGAGATAAGCACTTCAGAAGACCAAAATCTCAACATCTCAAAACCACTCAACTTTCGATGCTGGGTTCACTGAAGTGCTTATTTCAGTGAGATAAGCACTTCAGAAGACCAAAATCTCAACATCACAAAACCACTCAAATTTCGATGCTGGGTACACTGAAGTGCTTATTTCAGTGAGATAAGCACTTCAGAAGACCAAAATTGAAACTTCACCAAACCACCCAACTTTCAATTCTGGGTTCACTGAAGTGCTTATTTCAGTGAGATAAGTACTTCACTACGCCAAAATCCGAACCTCACCAAGCGACTCAACTTTTGATGCTGGTTCCACTGAATTGCTTATTTCAGTGAGATAAGCACTTCAGTAGGCCAAAATCTAAACTTCACTAAACGACTCAACTTTTGATACTGATTTCACTGAAATGCTTATTTCTTTGAGATAAGCACTTCAGAAGACCAAAATCTCAACATCTTTAAACCACTTAACTTTCGATGCTGTGTTCACTGAAGTGCTTATTTCAGTGAGATAAGCACTTCAGAAGACCAAAATCTAAACTTCACCAATCCACCCAACTTTCAATGCTGGGTTCTCTGAAGTGCTTATTTCAGTGAGATAAGCACTTCAGAAGACCAAAATCTAAACTTCACCAAACCACCCAACTTTCAATGCTGGGTTCACTGAAGTGCTTATTTCTTTGAGATAAGCACTTCAGAAGACCAAAATCTCAACATCTTTAAACCACTCAACTTTCGATGCTGTGTTCACTGAAGTGCTTATTTCAGTGAGATAAGCACTTCAGAAGACCAAAATCTAAACTTCACCAATCCACCCAACTTTCAATGCTGGGTTCTCTGAAGTGCTTATTTCAGTGAGATAAGCACTTCAGAAGACCAAAATCTCAACATCACAAAACCACTCAAATTTCGATGCTGGGTACACTGAAGTGCTTATTTCAGTGAGATAAGCACTTCAGAAGACCAAAATTGAAACTTCACCAAACCATCCAACTTTCAATGCTGGGTTCACTGAAATGCTTCTTTCAGTCAGATAAGCACTTCAGAAGAACAAAATATCAACATCTCAAAACCACTCAACTTTCGTTGCTGGGTTCACTGAAGTGCTTATTTCTGTGAGATAAGCACTTCAGAAGACCGAAATCTCTACATCACCAAACCACTCAAATTTCGATGCTGGGTTCACTGAAGTGCTTATTTCAGTGAGATAAGCACTTCAGAAGACCAAAATCTCAACTTCACCAAACCACCCAACTTTCAATTCTGGGTTCACTGAAGTGCTTATTTCAGTGAGATAAGTACTTCACTACGCCAAAATCCGAACCTCACCAAGCGACTCAACTTTTGATGCTGGTTCCACTGAATTGCTTATTTCAGTGAGATAAGCACTTCAGTAGGCCAAAATCTAAACTTCACTAAACGACTCAACTTTTGATACTGATTTCACTGAAATGCTTCTTTCAGTCAGATAAGCACATCAGAAGGCCAAAATCTCAACTTCACCAAAACACCCAACTTTCGATCCAGGATTTATACAAATGCTTATTTCAGTGAGATAAGCACTTCAGAAGACCAAAATCTAAACTTCACCAAACCACCCAACTTTCAATGCTGGGTTCACTTTAGTGCTTATTTCAGTGAGATAAGCACTTCAGAAGACCGAAATCTCTACATCACCAAGCCACTCAAATTTCGATGCTGGGTTCACTGAAGTGCTTATGTCAGTGAGATACGCACTTCAGAAGACCAAAATCTCAACTTCACCAAACCACCCAACTTTCAATGCTGGGTTCACTGAAGTGCTTATTTCAGTGAGATAAGTACATCACTACGCCAAAATCCCAACCTCAACAAGCGACTCAACTTATGATGCTGGTTCCACTGAATTGCTTATTTCAGTGAGATAAGCACTTCAGAAGGCCAAAATCTAAACTTCACTAAACGACTCAACTTTTGATACTGGTTTCACTGAAATGCTTCTTTAAGTCAGATAATCACTTCAGAAGGCCAAAATCTCAACTTCACAAAACCAGCCAACTTTCGATACTGGATTTACACAAATGCTTATTTCAGTGAGATAAACACTTCCGAAGACCAAAATCTAAACTTCACCAAACCACCCAACTTTCAATGCTGGGTTCACTGACGTGCTTATTTCAGTGAGATAAGCACTTCAGAAGACCAAAATCTAAACTTCACCAAACCACCCAACTTTCAATGCTGGGTTCACTGAAGTGCTTATTTCAGTGAGATAAGCACTACAGAAGACCAAAATCTCAACATCTCAAAACCACTCAACTTTCGATGCTGTGTTCACTGAAGTGCTTATTTCAGTGAGATAAGCACTTCAGAAGACCAAAATCTCAACATCTCAAAACCACTCAACTTTCGATGCTGGGTTCACTGAAGTGCTTATTTCAGTGAGATAAGCACTTCAGAAGACCAAAATCTCAACATCACAAAACCACTCAAATTTCAATGCTGGGTTCACTGAAGTGCTTATTTCAGTGAGATAAGTACATCACTACGCCAAAATCCCAACCTCAACAAGCGACTCAACTTATGATGCTGGTTCCACTGAATTGCTTATTTCAGTGAGATAAGCACTTCAGAAGACCAAAATCTAAACTTCACCAAACCACCCAACTTTCAATGCTGGGTTCACTGACGTGCTTATTTCAGTGAGATAAGCACTTCAGAAGACCAAAATCTAAACTTCACCAAACCACCCAACTTTCAATGCTGGGTTCACTGAAGTGCTTATTTCAGTGAGATAAGCACTACAGAAGACCAAAATCTCAACATCTCAAAACCACTCAACTTTCGATGCTGTGTTCACTGAAGTGCTTATTTCAGTGAGATAAGCACTTCAGAAGACCAAAATCTCAACATCTCAAAACCACTCAACTTTCGATGCTGGATTCACTGAAGTGCTTATTTCAGTGAGATAAGCACTTCAGAAGACCAAAATCTCAACTTCACCAAACCACCCAACTTTCAATTCTGGGTTCACTGAAGTGCTTATTTCAGTGAGATAAGTACTTCACTACGCCAAAATCCGAACCTCACCAAGCGACTCAACTTTTGATGCTGGTTCCACTGAATTGCTTATTTCAGTGAGATAAGCACTTCAGTAGGCCAAAATCTAAACTTCACTAAACGACTCAACTTTTGATACTGATTTCACTGAAATGCTTCTTTCAGTCAGATAAGCACATCAGAAGGCCAAAATCTCAACTTCACCAAAACACCCAACTTTCGATCCAGGATTTATACAAATGCTTATTTCAGTGAGATAAGCACTTCAGAAGACCAAAATCTAAACTTCACCAAACCACCCAACTTTCAATGCTGGGTTCACTTTAGTGCTTATTTCAGTGAGATAAGCACTTCAGAAGACCGAAATCTCTACATCACCAAGCCACTCAAATTTCGATGCTGGGTTCACTGAAGTGCTTATTTCAGTGAGATAAGCACTTCAGAAGACCAAAATCTCAACTTCACCAAACCACCCAACTTTCAATGCTGGGTTCACTGAAGTGCTTATTTCAGTGAGATAAGTACATCACTACGCCAAAATCCCAACCTCAACAAGCGACTCAACTTATGATGCTGGTTCCACTGAATTGCTTATTTCAGTGAGATAAGCACTTCAGAAGGCCAAAATCTAAACTTCACTAAACGACTCAACTTTTGATACTGGTTTCACTGAAATGCTTCTTTAAGTCAGATAATCACTTCAGAAGGCCAAAATCTCAACTTCACAAAACCAGCCAACTTTCGATACTGGATTTACACAAATGCTCATTTCAGTGAGATAAGCACTTCAGAAGACCAAAATCTAAACTTCACCAAACCACCCAACTTTCAATGCTGGGTTCACTGACGTGCTTATTTCAGTGAGATAAGCACTTCAGAAGACCAAAATCTAAACTTCACCAAACCACCCAACTTTCAATGCTGGGTTCACTGAAGTGCTTATTTCAGTGAGATAAGCACTACAGAAGACCAAAATCTCAACATCTCAAAACCACTCAACTTTCGATGCTGTGTTCACTGAAGTGCTTATTTCAGTGAGATAAGCACTTCAGAAGACCAAAATCTAAACTTCACCAATCCACACAACTTTCAATGCTGGGTTCTCTGAAGTGCTTATTTCAGTGAGATAAGCACTTCAGAAGACCAAAATCTCAACATCACAAAACCACTCAAATTTCGATGCTGGGTACACTGAAGTGCTTATTTCAGTGAGATAAGCACTTCAGAAGACCAAAATTGAAACTTCACCAAACCATCCAACTTTCAATGCTGGGTTCACTGAAATGCTTCTTTCAGTCAGATAAGCACTTCAGAAGAACAAAATATCAACATCTCAAAACCACTCAACTTTCGTTGCTGGGTTCACTGAAGTGCTTATTTCAGTGAGATAAGCACTTCAGAAGACCGAAATCTCTACATCAACAAACCACTCAAATTTCGATGCTGGGTTCACTGAAGTGCTTATTTCAGTGAGATAAGCACTTCAGAAGACCAAAATCTCAACTTCACCAAACCACCCAACTTTCAATTCTGGGTTCACTGAAGTGCTTATTTCAGTGAGATAAGTACTTCACTACGCCAAAATCCGAACCTCACCAAGCGACTCAACTTTTGATGCTGGTTCCACTGAATTGCTTATTTCAGTGAGATAAGCACTTCAGTAGGCCAAAATCTAAACTTCACTAAACGACTCAACTTTTGATACTGATTTCACTGAAATGCTTCTTTCAGTCAGATAAGCACATCAGAAGGCCAAAATCTCAACTTCATAAACACCCAACTTTCGATCCAGGATTTATACAAATGCTTATTTCAGTGAGATAAGCACTTCAGAAGACCAAAATCTAAACTTCACCAAACCACCCAACTTTCAATGCTGGGTTCACTTTAGTGCTTATTTCAGTGAGATAAGCACTTCAGTAGGCCAAAATCTAAACTTCACTAAACGACTCAACTTTTGATGCTGGGTTCACTGAAATGCTTCTTTCAGTGAGATATGCACATCAGAAGGCCAAAATCTCAACTTCACCAAACCACGCAACTTTCGATCCAGGATATACCCAAAAGCTAATTTCAGTGAGATAAGCACTTCAGAAGACAAAAATCTAAACTTCACCAAACCACTCAACTTTCGATGCTGGGATCACTGAAGTGCTTATTTCAGTGAGATAAGCACTTCAGAAGACCAAAATCTAAACTTCACCAAACCACTCAACTTTCGATGCTGGAATCACTGAAGTGCTTATTTCAGTGAGATAAGCACTTCAGAAAGCCAAAATCCCAACCTCACCAAACGACTCAACTTTTGATACTGGTTTCACTGAAATGCTTCTTTCAGTCAGATAAGCACTTCAGAAGGGCAAAATCTCAACTTCACAAAACCAGCCAACTTTCGATACTGGATTTACCCAAATGCTTATTTCAGTGAGATAAGCACTTCAGAAGACCAAAATCAAAACTTCACCAAACCACCCAACTTTCAATGCTGGGTTCACTGGCGTGCTTATTTCAGTGAGATAAGCACTTCAGAAGACCAAAATCTAAACTTCACCAAACCACCCAACTTTCAATGCTGGGTTCACTGACGTGCTTATTTCAGTGAGATAAGCACTTCAGAAGACCAAAATCTAAACTTCACCAAACCACCCAACTTTCAATGCTGGGTTCACTGAAGTGCTTATTTCAGTGAGATAAGCACTTCAGAAGACCAAAATCTCAACATCTTTAAACCACTCAACTTTCGATGCTGTGTTCACTGAAGTGCTTATTTCAGTGAGATAAGCACTTCAGAAGACCAAAATCTAAACTTCACCAATCCACCCAACTTTCAATGCTGGGTTCTCTGAAGTGCTTATTTCAGTGAGATAAGCACTTCAGAAGACCAAAATCTCAACATCACAAAACCACTCAAATTTCGATGCTGGGTACACTGAAGTGCTTATTTCAGTGAGATAAGCACTTCAGAAGACCAAAATTGAAACTTCACCAAACCATCCAACTTTCAATGCTGGGTTCACTGAAATGCTTCTTTCAGTCAGATAAGCACTTCAGAAGAACAAAATATCAACATCTCAAAACCACTCAACTTTCGTTGCTGGGTTCACTGAAGTGCTTATTTCAGTGAGATAAGCACTTCAGAAGACCGAAATCTCTACATCACCAAACCACTCAAATTTCGATGCTGGGTTCACTGAAGTCCTTATTTCAGTGAGATAAGCACTTCAGAAGACCAAAATCTCATCTTCACCAAACCACCCAACTTTCAATTCTGGGTTCACTGAAGTGCTTATTTCAGTGAGATAAGTACTTCACTACGCCAAAATCCGAACCTCACCAAGCGACTCAACTTTTGATGCTGGTTCCACTGAATTGCTTATTTCAGTGAGATAAGCACTTCAGTAGGCCAAAATCTAAACTTCACTAAACGACTCAACTTTTGATACTGATTTCACTGAAATGCTTCTTTCAGTCAGATAAGCACATCAGAAGGCCAAAATCTCAACTTCACCAAAACACCCAACTTTCGATCCAGGATTTATACAAATGCTTATTTCAGTGAGATAAGCACTTCAGAAGACCAAAATCTAAACTTCACCAAACCACCCAACTTTCAATGCTGGGTTCACTTTAGTGCTTATTTCAGTGAGATAAGCACTTCAGAAGACCGAAATCTCTACATCACCAAGCCACTCAAATTTCGATGCTGGGTTCACTGAAGTGCTTATTTCAGTGAGATACGCACTTCAGAAGACCAAAATCTCAACTTCACCAAACCACCCAACTTTCAATGCTGGGTTCACTGAAGTGCTTATTTCAGTGAGATAAGTACATCACTACGCCAAAATCCCAACCTCAACAAGCGACTCAACTTATGATGCTGGTTCCACTGAATTGCTTATTTCAGTGAGATAAGCACTTCAGAAGGCCAAAATCTAAACTTCACTAAACGACTCAACTTTTGATACTGGTTTCACTGAAATGCTTCTTTAAGTCAGATAATCACTTCAGAAGGCCAAAATCTCAACTTCACAAAACCAGCCAACTTTCGATACTGGATTTACACAAATGCTTATTTCAGTGAGATAAGCACTTCAGAAGACCAAAATCTAAACTTCACCAAACCACCCAACTTTCAATGCTGGGTTCACTGACGTGCTTATTTCAGTGAGATAAGCACTTCAGAAGACCAAAATCTAAACTTCACCAAACCACCCAACTTTCAATGCTGGGTTCACTGAAGTGCTTATTTCAGTGAGATAAGCACTACAGAAGACCAAAATCTCAACATCTCAAAACCACTCAACTTTCGATGCTGTGTTCACTGAAGTGCTTATTTCAGTGAGATAAGCACTTCAGAAGACCAAAATCTCAACATCTCAAAACCACTCAACTTTCGATGCTGGGTTCACTGAAGTGCTTATTTCAGTGAGATAAGCACTTCAGAAGACCAAAATCTCAACATCACAAAACCACTCAAATTTCGATGCTGGGTACACTGAAGTGCTTATTTCAGTGAGATAAGCACTTCAGAAGACCAAAATTGAAACTTCACCAAACCATCCAACTTTCAATGCTGGGTTCACTGAAATGCTTCTTTCAGTCAGATAAGCACTTCAGAAGAACAAAATATCAACATCTCAAAACCACTCAACTTTCGTTGCTGGGTTCACTGAAGTGCTTATTTCAGTGAGATAAGCACTTCAGAAGACCGAAATCTCTACATCAACAAACCACTCAAATTTCGATGCTGGGTTCACTGAAGTGCTTATTTCAGTGAGATAAGCACTTCAGAAGACCAAAATCTCAACTTCACCAAACCACCCAACTTTCAATTCTGGGTTCACTGAAGTGCTTATTTCAGTGAGATAAGTACTTCACTACGCCAAAATCCGAACCTCACCAAGCGACTCAACTTTTGATGCTGGTTCCACTGAATTGCTTATTTCAGTGAGATAAGCACTTCAGTAGGCCAAAATCTAAACTTCACTAAACGACTCAACTTTTGATACTGATTTCACTGAAATGCTTCTTTCAGTCAGATAAGCACATCAGAAGGCCAAAATCTCAACTTCACCAAAACACCCAACTTTCGATCCAGGATTTATACAAATGCTTATTTCAGTGAGATAAGCACTTCAGAAGACCAAAATCTAAACTTCACCAAACCACCCAACTTTCAATGCTGGGTTCACTTTAGTGCTTATTTCAGTGAGATAAGCACTTCAGAAGACCGAAATCTCTACATCACCAAGCCACTCAAATTTCGATGCTGGGTTCACTGAAGTGCTTATTTCACTGAGATAAGCACTTCAGAAGACCAAAATCTCAACTTCACCAAACCACCCAACTTTCAATGCTGGGTTCACTGAAGTGCTTATTTCAGTGAGATAAGTACATCACTACGCCAAAATCCCAACCTCAACAAGCGACTCAACTTATGATGCTGGTTCCACTGAATTGCTTATTTCAGTGAGATAAGCACTTCAGAAGGCCAAAATCTAAACTTCACTAAACGACTCAACTTTTGATACTGGTTTCACTGAAATGCTTCTTTAAGTCAGATAATCACTTCAGAAGGCCAAAATCTCAACTTCACAAAACCAGCCAACTTTCGATACTGGATTTACACAAATGCTTATTTCAGTGAGATAAGCACTTCCGAAGACCAAAATCTAAACTTCACCAAACCACCCAACTTTCAATGCTGGGTTCACTGACGTGCTTATTTCAGTGAGATAAGCACTTCAGAAGACCAAAATCTAAACTTCACCAAACCACCCAACTTTCAATGCTGGGTTCACTGAAGTGCTTATTTCAGTGAGATAAGCACTACAGAAGACCAAAATCTCAACATCTCAAACCACTCAACTTTCGATGCTGTGTTCACTGAAGTGCTTATTTCAGTGAGATAAGCACTTCAGAAGACCAAAATCTAAACTTCACCAATCCACACAACTTTCAATGCTGGGTTCACTGAAGTGCTTATTTCAGTGAGATAAGCACTTCAGAAGACCAAAATCTCAACATCACAAAACCACTCAAATTTCGATGCTGGGTACACTGAAGTGCTTATTTCAGTGAGATAAGCACTTCAGAAGACCAAAATCTAAACTTCACCAAACCATCCAACTTTCAATGCTGGGTTCACTGAAATGCTTCTTTCAGTCAGATAAGCACTTCAGAAGAACAAAATATCAACATCTCAAAACCACTCAACTTTCGTTGCTGGGTTCACTGAAGTGCTTATTTCAGTGAGATAAGCACTTCAGAAGACCGAAATCTCTACATCAACAAACCACTCAAATTTCGATGCTGGGTTCACTGAAGTGCTTATTTCAGTGAGATAAGCACTTCAGAAGACCAAAATCTCAACTTCACCAAACCACCCAACTTTCAATTCTGGGTTCACTGAAGTGCTTATTTCAGTGAGATAAGTACTTCACTACGCCAAAATCCGAACCTCACCAAGCGACTCAACTTTTGATGCTGGTTCCACTGAATTGCTTATTTCAGTGAGATAAGCACTTCAGTAGGCCAAAATCTAAACTTCACTAAACGACTCAACTTTTGATACTGATTTCACTGAAATGCTTCTTTCAGTCAGATAAGCACATCAGAAGGCCAAAATCTCAACTTCACCAAAACACCCAACTTTCGATCCAGGATTTATACAAATGCTTATTTCAGTGAGATAAGCACTTCAGTAGGCCAAAATCTAAACTTCACTAAACGACTCAACTTTTGATACTGATTTCACTGAAATGCTTCTTTCAGTCAGATAAGCACATCAGAAGGGCAAAATCTCAACTTCACAAAACCAGCCAACTTTCGATACTGGATTTACCCAAATGCTTATTTCAGTGAGATAAGCACTTCAGAAGACCAAAATCTAAACTTCACCAAACCACCCAACTTTCAATGCTGGGTTCACTGAAGTGCTTATTTCAGTGAGATAAGCACTTCAGAAGACCAAAATCTAAACTTCACCAAACCACCCAACTTTCAATGCTGGGTTCACTGACGTGCTTATTTCAGTGAGATAAGCACTTCAGAAGACCAAAATCTAAACTTCACCAAACCACCCAACTTTCAATGCTGGGTTCACTGAAGTGCTTATTTCTTTGAGATAAGCACTTCAGAAGACCAAAATCTCAACATCTTTAAACCACTCAACTTTCGATGCTGTGTTCACTGAAGTGCTTATTTCCGTGAGATAAGCACTTCAGAAGACCAAAATCTAAACTTCACCAATCCACCCAACTTTCAATGCTGGGTTCTCTGAAGTGCTTATTTCAGTGAGATAAGCACTTCAGAAGACCAAAATCTCAACATCACAAAACCACTCAAATTTCGATGCTGGGTACACTGAAGTGCTTATTTCAGTGAGATAAGCACTTCAGAAGACCAAAATTGAAACTTCACCAAACCATCCAACTTTCAATGCTGGGTTCACTGAAATGCTTCTTTCAGTCAGATAAGCACTTCAGAAGAACAAAATATCAACATCTCAAAACCACTCAACTTTCGTTGCTGGGTTCACTGAAGTGCTTATTTCAGTGAGATAAGCACTTCAGAAGACCGAAATCTCTACATCAACAAACCACTCAAATTTCGATGCTGGGTTCACTGAAGTGCTTATTTCAGTGAGATAAGCACTTCAGAAGACCAAAATCTCAACTTCACCAAACCACCCAACTTTCAATTCTGGGTTCACTGAAGTGCTTATTTCAGTGAGATAAGTACTTCACTACGCCAAAATCCGAACCTCACCAAGCCACTCAACTTTTGATGCTGGTTCCACTGAATTGCTTATTTCAGTGAGATAAGCACTTCAGTAGGCCAAAATCTAAACTTCACTAAACGACTCAACTTTTGATACTGATTTCACTGAAATGCTTCTTTCAGTCAGATAAGCACATCAGAAGGCCAAAATCTCAACTTCACCAAACCACCCAACTTTCAAAGCTGGGTTCACTGAAGTGCTTATTTCAGTGAGATAAGTACATCACTACGCCAAAATCCCAACCTCAACAAGCGACTCAACTTATGATGCTGGTTCCACTGAATTGCTTATTTCAGTGAGATAAGCACTTCAGAAGGCCAAAATCTAAACTTCACTAAACGACTCAACTTTTGATACTGGTTTCACTGAAATGCTTCTTTAAGTCAGATAATCACTTCAGAAGGCCAAAATCTCAACTTCACAAAACCAGCCAACTTTCGATACTGGATTTACACAAATGCTTATTTCAGTGAGATAAGCACTTCAGAAGACCAAAATCTAAACTTCACCAAACCACCCAACTTTCAATGCTGGGTTCACTGACGTGCTTATTTCAGTGAGATAAGCACTTCAGAAGACCAAAATCTAAACTTCACCAAACCACCCAACTTTCAATGCTGGGTTCACTGAAGTGCTTATTTCAGTGAGATAAGCACTTCAGAAGACCAAAATCTCAACTTCACCAAACCACCCAACTTTCAATTCTGGGTTCACTGAAGTGCTTATTTCAGTGAGATAAGTACTTCACTACGCCAAAATCCGAACCTCACCAAGCGACTCAACTTTTGATGCTGGTTCCACTGAATTGCTTATTTCAGTGAGATAAGCACTTCAGTAGGCCAAAATCTAAACTTCACTATACGACTCAACTTTTGATACTGATTTCACTGAAATGCTTCTTTCAGTCAGATAAGCACATCAGAAGGCCAAAATCTCAACTTCACCAAACCACCCAACTTTCGATCCAGGATTTATACAAATGCTTATTTCAGTGAGATAAGCACTTCAGAAGACCAAAATCTAAACTTCACCAAACCACCCAACTTTCAATGCTGGGTTCACTTTAGTGCTTATTTCAGTGAGATAAGCACTTCAGAAGACCGAAATCTCTACATCACCAAGCCACTCAAATTTCGATGCTGGCTTCACTGAAGTGCTTATTTCAGTGAGATAAGCACTTCAGAAGACCAAAATCTCAACTTCACCAAACCACCCAACTTTCAATGCTGGGTTCACTGAAGTGCTTATTTCAGTGAGATAAGTACATCACTACGCCAAAATCCCAACCTCAACAAGCGACTCAACTTATGATGCTGGTTCCACTGAATTGCTTATTTCAGTGAGATAAGCACTTCAGAAGGCCAAAATCTAAACTTCACTAAACGACTCAACTTTTGATACTGGTTTCACTGAAATGCTTCTTTAAGTCAGATAATCACTTCAGAAGGCCAAAATCTCAACTTCACAAAACCAGCCAACTTTCGATACTGGATTTACACAAATGCTTATTTCAGTGAGATAAGCACTTCAGAAGACCAAAATCTAAACTTCACCAAACCACCCAACTTTCAATGCTGGGTTCACTGACGTGCTTATTTCAGTGAGATAAGCACTTCAGAAGACCAAAATCTAAACTTCACCAAACCACCCAACTTTCAATGCTGGGTTCACTGAAGTGCTTATTTCAGTGAGATAAGCACTACAGAAGACCAAAATCTCAACATCTCAAAACCACTCAACTTTCGATGCTGTGTTCACTGAAGTGCTTATTTCAGTGAGATAAGCACTTCAGAAGACCAAAATCTCAACATCTCAAAACCACTCAACTTTCGATGCTGGGTTCACTGAAGTGCTTATTTCAGTGAGATAAGCACTTCAGAAGACCAAAATCTCAACTTCACCAAACCACCCAACTTTCAATTCTGGGTTCACTGAAGTGCTTATTTCAGTGAGATAAGTACTTCACTACGCCAAAATCCGAACCTCACCAAGCGACTCAACTTTTGATGCTGGTTCCACTGAATTGCTTATTTCAGTGAGATAAGCACTTCAGTAGGCCAAAATCTAAACTTCACTAAACGACTCAACTTTTGATACTGATTTCACTGAAATGCTTCTTTCAGTCAGATAAGCACATCAGAAGGCCAAAATCTCAACTTCACCAAAACACCCAACTTTCGATCCAGGATTTATACAAATGCTTATTTCAGTGAGATAAGCACTTCAGAAGACCAAAATCTAAACTTCACCAAACCACCCAACTTTCAATGCTGGGTTCACTTTAGTGCTTATTTCAGTGAGATAAGCACTTCAGAAGACCGAAATCTCTACATCACCAAGCCACTCAAATTTCGATGCTGGGTTCACTGAAGTGCTTATTTCAGTGAGATAAGCACTTCAGAAGACCAAAATCTCAACTTCACCAAACCACCCAACTTTCAATGCTGTGTTCACTGAAGTGCTTATTTCAGTGAGATAAGTACATCACTACGCCAAAATCCCAACCTCAACAAGCGACTCAACTTATGATGCTGGTTCCACTGAATTGCTTATTTCAGTGAGATAAGCACTTCAGAAGGCCAAAATCTAAACTTCACTAAACGACTCAACTTTTGATACTGGTTTCACTGAAATGCTTCTTTAAGTCAGATAATCACTTCAGAAGGCCAAAATCTCAACTTCACAAAACCAGCCAACTTTCGATACTGGATTTACACAAATGCTTATTTCAGTGAGATAAGCACTTCAGAAGACCAAAATCTAAACTTCACCAAACCACCCAACTTTCAATGCTGGGTTCACTGACGTGCTTATTTCAGTGAGATAAGCACTTCAGAAGACCAAAATCTCAACTTCACCAAACCACCCAACTTTCAATTCTGGGTTCACTGAAGTGCTTATTTCAGTGAGATAAGTACTTCACTACGCCAAAATCCGAACCTCACCAAGCGACTCAACTTTTGATGCTGGTTCCACTGAATTGCTTATTTCAGTGAGATAAGCACTTCAGTAGGCCAAAATCTAAACTTCACTAAACGACTCAACTTTTGATACTGATTTCACTGAAATGCTTCTTTCAGTCAGATAAGCACATCAGAAGGCCAAAATCTCAACTTCACCAAACCACCCAACTTTCGATCCAGGATTTATACAAATGCTTATTTCAGTGAGATAAGCACTTCAGAAGACCAAAATCTAAACTTCACCAAACCACCCAACTTTCAATGCTGGGTTCACTTTAGTGCTTATTTCAGTGAGATAAGCACTTCAGAAGACCGAAATCTCTACATCACCAAGCCACTCAAATTTCGATGCTGGGTTCACTGAAGTGCTTATTTCAGTGAGATAAGCACTTCAGAAGACCAAAATCTCAACTTCACCAAACCACCCAACTTTCAATGCTGGGTTCACTGAAGTGCTTATTTCAGTGAGATAAGTACATCACTACGCCAAAATCCCAACCTCAACAAGCGACTCAACTTATGATGCTGGTTCCACTGAATTGCTTATTTCAGTGAGATAAGCACTTCAGAAGGCCAAAATCTAAACTTCACTAAACGACTCAACTTTTGATACTGGTTTCACTGAAATGCTTCTTTAAGTCAGATAATCACTTCAGAAGGCCAAAATCTCAACTTCACAAAACCAGCCAACTTTCGATACTGGATTTACACAAATGCTTATTTCAGTGAGATAAGCACTTCAGAAGACCAAAATCTAAACTTCACCAAACCACCCAACTTTCAATGCTGGGTTCACTGACGTGCTTATTTCAGTGAGATAAGCACTTCAGAAGACCAAAATCTAAACTTCACCAAACCACCCAACTTTCAATGCTGGGTTCACTGAAGTGCTTATTTCAGTGAGATAAGCACTACAGAAGACCAAAATCTCAACATCTCAAAACCACTCAACTTTCGATGCTGTGTTCACTGAAGTGCTTATTTCAGTGAGATAAGCACTTCAGAAGACCAAAATCTCAACATCTCAAAACCACTCAACTTTCGATGCTGGGTTCACTGAAGTGCTTATTTCAGTGAGATAAGCACTTCAGAAGACCAAAATCTCAACTTCACCAAACCACCCAACTTTCAATTCTGGGTTCACTGAAGTGCTTATTTCAGTGAGATAAGTACTTCACTACGCCAAAATCCGAACCTCACCAAGCGACTCAACTTTTGATGCTGGTTCCACTGAATTGCTTATTTCAGTGAGATAAGCACTTCAGTAGGCCAAAATCTAAACTTCACTAAACGACTCAACTTTTGATACTGATTTCACTGAAATGCTTCTTTCAGTCAGATAAGCACATCAGAAGGCCAAAATCTCAACTTCACCAAAACACCCAACTTTCGATCCAGGATTTATACAAATGCTTATTTCAGTGAGATAAGCACTTCAGAAGACCAAAATCTAAACTTCACCAAACCACCCAACTTTCAATGCTGGGTTCACTTTAGTGCTTATTTCAGTGAGATAAGCACTTCAAAAGACCGAAATCTCTACATCACCAAGCCACTCAAATTTCGATGCTGGGTTCACTGAAGTGCTTATTTCAGTGAGATAAGCACTTCAGAAGACCAAAATCTCAACTTCACCAAACCACCCAACTTTCAATGCTGTGTTCACTGAAGTGCTTATTTCAGTGAGATAAGTACATCACTACGCCAAAATCCCAACCTCAACAAGCGACTCAACTTATGATGCTGGTTCCACTGAATTGCTTATTTCAGTGAGATAAGCACTTCAGAAGGCCAAAATCTAAACTTCACTAAACGACTCAACTTTTGATACTGGTTTCACTGAAATGCTTCTTTAAGTCAGATAATCACTTCAGAAGGCCAAAATCTCAACTTCACAAAACCAGCCAACTTTCGATACTGGATTTACACAAATGCTTATTTCAGTGAGATAAGCACTTCAGAAGACCAAAATCTAAACTTCACCAAACCACCCAACTTTCAATGCTGGGTTCACTGACGTGCTTATTTCAGTGAGATAAGCACTTCAGAAGACCAAAATCTAAACTTCACCAAACCACCCAACTTTCAATGCTGGGTTCACTGAAGTGCTTATTTCAGTGAGATAAGCACTACAGAAGACCAAAATCTCAACATCTCAAAACCACTCAACTTTCGATGCTGTGTTCACTGAAGTGCTTATTTCAGTGAGATAAGCACTTCAGAAGACCAAAATCTAAACTTCACCAATCCACACAACTTTCAATGCTGGGTTCTCTGAAGTGCTTATTTCAGTGAGATAAGCACTTCAGAAGACCAAAATCTCAACATCACAAAACCACTCAAATTTCGATGCTGGGTACACTGAAGTGCTTATTTCAGTGAGATAAGCACTTCAGAAGACCAAAATTGAAACTTCCCCAAACCATCCAACTTTCAATGCTGGGTTCACTGAAATGCTTCTTTCAGTCAGATAAGCACTTCAGAAGAACAAAATATCAACATCTCAAAACCACTCAACTTTCGTTGCTGGGTTCACTGAAGTGCTTATTTCAGTTAGATAAGCACTTCAGAAGACCGAAATCTCTACATCAACAAACCACTCAAATTTCGATGCTGGGTTCACTGAAGTGCTTATTTCAGTGAGATAAGCACTTCAGAAGACCAAAATCTCAACTTCACCAAACCACCCAACTTTCAATTCTGGGTTCACTGAAGTGCTTATTTCAGTGAGATAAGTACTTCACTACGCCAAAATCCGAACCTCACCAAGCGACTCAACTTTTGATGCTGGTTCCACTGAATTGCTTATTTCAGTGAGATAAGCACTTCAGTAGGCCAAAATCTAAACTTCACTAAACGACTCAACTTTTGATACTGATTTCACTGAAATGCTTCTTTCAGTCAGATAAGCACATCAGAAGGCCAAAATCTCAACTTCACCAAAACACCCAACTTTCGATCCAGGGTTTATACAAATGCTTATTTCAGTGAGATAAGCACTTCAGAAGACCAAAATCTAAACTTCACCAAACCACCCAACTTTCAATGCTGGGTTCACTTTAGTGCTTATTTCAGTGAGATAAGCACTTCAGTAGGCCAAAATCTAAACTTCACTAAACGACTCAACTTTTGATGCTGATTTCACTGAAATGCTTCTTTCAGTGAGATATGCACATCAGGAGGCCAAAATCTCAACTTCACCAAACCACGCAACTTTCGATCCAGGATATACCCAAAAGCTAATTTCAGTGAGATAAGCACTTCAGAAGACAAAAATCTAAACTTCACCAAACCACTCAACTTTCGATGCTGGGATCACTGAAGTGCTTATTTCAGTGAGATAAGCACTTCAGAATGCCAAAATCCCAACCTCACCAAACGACTCAACTTTTGATACTGGATTTACACAAATGCTTATTTCAGTGAGATAAGCACTTCAGAAGACCAAAATCTAAACTTCACCAAACCACCCAACTTTCAATGCTGGGTTCACTGACGTGCTTATTTCAGTGAGATAAGCACTTCAGAAGACCAAAATCTAAACTTCACCAAACCACTCAACTTTCGATGCTGGGATCACTGAAGTGCTTATTTCAGTGAGATAAGCACTTCAGAAAGCCAAAATCCCAACCTCACCAAACGACTCAACTTTTGATACTGGTTTCACTGAAATGCTTCTTTCAGTCAGATAAGCACTTCAGAAGGGCAAAATCTCAACTTCACAAAACCAGCCAACTTTCGATACTGGATTTACCCAAATGCTTATTTCAGTGAGATAAGCACTTCAGAAGACCAAAATCTAAACTTCACCAAACCACCCAACTTTCAATGCTGGGTTCACTGGCGTGCTTATTTCAGTGAGATAAGCACTTCAGAAGACCAAAATCTAAACTTCACCAAACCACCCAACTTTCAATGCTGGGTTCACTGACGTGCTTATTTCAGTGAGATAAGCACTTCAGAAGACCAAAATCTAAACTTCACCAAACCACCCAACTTTCAATGCTGGGTTCACTGAAGTGCTTATTTCTTTGAGATAAGCACTTCAGAAGACCAAAATCTCAACATCTTTAAACCACTCAACTTTCGATGCTGTGTTCACTGAAGTGCTTATTTCAGTGAGATAAGCACTTCAGAAGACCAAAATCTAAACTTCACCAATCCACCCAACTTTCAATGCTGGGTTCTCTGAAGTGCTTATTTCAGTGAGATAAGCACTTCAGAAGACCAAAATCTCAACATCACAAAACCACTCAAATTTCGATGCTGGGTACACTGAAGTCCTTATTTCAGTGAGATAAGCACTTCAGAAGACCAAAATTGAAACTTCACCAAACCATCCAACTTTCAATGCTGGGTTCACTGAAATGCTTCTTTCAGTCAGATAAGCACTTCAGAAGAACAAAATATCAACATCTCAAAACCACTCAACTTTCGTTGCTGGGTTCACTGAAGTGCTTATTTCATTGAGATAAGCACTTCAGAAGACCGAAATCTCTACATCACCAAACCACTCAAATTTCGATGCTGGGTTCACTGAAGTCCTTATTTCAGTGAGATAAGCACTTCAGAAGACCAAAATCTCAACTTCACCAAACCACCCAACTTTCAATTCTGGGTTCACTGAAGTGCTTATTTCAGTGAGATAAGTACTTCACTACGCCAAAATCCGAACCTCACCAAGCGACTCAACTTTTGATGCTGGTTCCACTGAATTGCTTATTTCAGTGAGATAAGCACTTCAGTAGTCCAAAATCTAAACTTCACTAAACGACTCAACTTTTGATACTGATTTCACTGAAATGCTTCTTTCAGTCAGATAAGCACATCAGAAGGCCAAAATCTCAACTTCACCAAAACACCCAACTTTCGATCCAGGATTTATACAAATGCTTATTTCAGTGAGATAAGCACTTCAGAATGCCAAAATCCCAACCTCACCAAACGACTCAACTTTTGATACTGGATTTACACAAATGCTTATTTCAGTGAGATAAGCACTTCAGAAGACCAAAATCTAAACTTCACCAAACCACCCAACTTTCAATGCTGGGTTCACTGACGTGCTTATTTCAGTGAGATAAGCACTTCAGAAGACCAAAATCTAAACTTCACCAAACCACCCAACTTTCGATGCTGGGATCACTGAAGTGCTTATTTCAGTGAGATAAGCACTTCAGAAAGCCAAAATCCCAACCTCACTAAACGACTCAACTTTTGATACTGATTTCACTGAAATGCTTCTTTCAGTCAGATAAGCACATCAGAAGGCCAAAATCTCAACTTCACCAAAACACCCAACTTTCGATCCAGGATTTATACAAATGCTTATTTCAGTGAGATAAGCACTTCAGAATGCCAAAATCCCAACCTCACCAAACGACTCAACTTTTGATACTGGATTTACACAAATGCTTATTTCAGTGAGATAAGCACTTCAGAAGACCAAAATCTAAACTTCACCAAACCACCCAACTTTCAATGCTGGGTTCACTGACGTGCTTATTTCAGTGAGATAAGCACTTCAGAAGACCAAAATCTAAACTTCACCAAACCACCCAACTTTCGATGCTGGGATCACTGAAGTGCTTATTTCAGTGAGATAAGCACTTCAGAAAGCCAAAATCCCAACCTCACCAAACGACTCAACTTTTGATACTGGTTTCACTGAAATGCTTCTTTCAGTCAGATAAGCACTTCAGAAGGGCAAAATCTCAACTTCACAAAACCAGCCAACTTTCGATACTGGATTTACCCAAATGCTTATTTCAGTGAGATAAGCACTTCAGAAGACCAAAATCTAAACTTCACCAAACCACCCAACTTTCAATGCTGGGTTCACTGGCGTGCTTATTTCAGTGAGATAAGCACTTCAGAAGACCAAAACCTAAACTTCACCAAACCACCCAACTTTCAATGCTGGGTTCACTGACGTGCTTATTTCAGTGAGATAAGCACTTCAGAAGACCAAAATCTCAACATCTTTAAACCACTCAACTTTCGATGCTGTGTTCACTGAAGTGCTTATTTCAGTGAGATAAGCACTTCAGAAGACCAAAATCTAAACTTCACCAATCCACCCAACTTTCAATGCTGGGTTCTCTGAAGTGCTTATTTCAGTGAGATAAGCACTTCAGAAGACCAAAATCTCAACATCACAAAACCACTCAAATTTCGATGCTGGGTACACTGAAGTGCTTATTTCAGTGAGATAAGCACTTCAGAAGACCAAAATTGAAACTTCACCAAACCATCCAACTTTCAATGCTGGGTTCACTGAAATGCTTCTTTCAGTCAGATAAGCACTTCAGAAGAACAAAATATCAACATCTCAAAACCACTCAACTTTCGTTGCTGGGTTCACTGAAGTGCTTATTTCATTGAGATAAGCACTTCAGAAGACCGAAATCTCTACATCACCAAACCACTCAAATTTCGATGCTGGGTTCACTGAAGTCCTTATTTCAGTGAGATAAGCACTTCAGAAGACCAAAATCTCAACTTCACCAAACCACCCAACTTTCAATTCTGGGTTCACTGAAGTGCTTATTTCAGTGAGATAAGTACTTCACTACGCCAAAATCCGAACCTCACCAAGCGACTCAACTTTTGATGCTGGTTCCACTGAATTGCTTATTTCAGTGAGATAAGCACTTCAGTAGGCCAAAATCTAAACTTCACTAAACGACTCAACTTTTGATACTGATTTCACTGAAATGCTTCTTTCAGTCAGATAAGCACATCAGAAGGCCAAAATCTCAACTTCACCAAAACACCCAACTTTCGATCCAGGATTTATACAAATGCTTATTTCAGTGAGATAAGCACTTCAGAAGACCAAAATCTAAACTTCACCAAACCACCCAACTTTCAATGCTGGGTTCACTTTAGTGCTTATTTCAGTGAGATAAGCACTTCAGAAGACCGAAATCTCTACATCACCAAGCCACTCAAATTTCGATGCTGGGTTCACTGAAGTGCTTATTTCAGTGAGATACGCACTTCAGAAGACCAAAATCTCAACTTCACCAAACCACCCAACTTTCAATGCTGGGTTCACTGAAGTGCTTATTTCAGTGAGATAAGTACATCACTACGCCAAAATCCCAACCTCAACAAGCGACTCAACTTATGATGCTGGTTCCACTGAATTGCTTATTTCAGTGAGATAAGCACTTCAGAAGGCCAAAATCTAAACTTCACTAAACGACTCAACTTTTGATACTGGTTTCACTGAAATGCTTCTTTAAGTCAGATAATCACTTCAGAAGGCCAAAATCTCAACTTCACAAAACCAGCCAACTTTCGATACTGGATTTACACAAATGCTTATTTCAGTGAGATAAGCACTTCAGAAGACCAAAATCTAAACTTCACCAAACCACCCAACTTTCAATGCTGGGTTCACTGACGTGCTTATTTCAGTGAGATAAGCACTTCAGAAGACCAAAATCTAAACTTCACCAAACCACCCAACTTTCAATGCTGGGTTCACTGAAGTGCTTATTTCAGTGAGATAAGCACTACAGAAGACCAAAATCTCAACATCTCAAAACCACTCAACTTTCGATGCTGTGTTCACTGAAGTGCTTATTTCAGTGAGATAAGCACTTCAGAAGACCAAAATCTCAACATCTCAAAACCACTCAACTTTCGATGCTGGGTTCACTGAAGTGCTTATTTCAGTGAGATAAGCACTTCAGAAGACCAAAATCTCAACATCACAAAACCACTCAAATTTCGATGCTGGGTACACTGAAGTGCTTATTTCAGTGAGATAAGCACTTCAGAAGACCAAAATTGAAACTTCACCAAACCATCCAACTTTCAATGCTGGGTTCACTGAAATGCTTCTTTCAGTCAGATAAGCACTTCAGAAGAACAAAATATCAACATCTCAAAACCACTCAACTTTCGTTGCTGGGTTCACTGAAGTGCTTATTTCAGTGAGATAAGCACTTCAGAAGACCGAAATCTCTACATCAACAAACCACTCAAATTTCGATGCTGGGTTCACTGAAGTGCTTATTTCAGTGAGATAAGCACTTCAGAAGACCAAAATCTCAACTTCACCAAACCACCCAACTTTCAATTCTGGGTTCACTGAAGTGCTTATTTCAGTGAGATAAGTACTTCACTACGCCAAAATCCGAACCTCACCAAGCGACTCAACTTTTGATGCTGGTTCCACTGAATTGCTTATTTCAGTGAGATAAGCACTTCAGTAGGCCAAAATCTAAACTTCACTAAACGACTCAACTTTTGATACTGATTTCACTGAAATGCTTATTTCTTTGAGATAAGCACTTCAGAAGACCAAAATCTCAACATCTTTAAACCACTCAACTTTCGATGCTGTGTTCACTGAAGTGCTTATTTCAGTGAGATAAGCACTTCAGAAGACCAAAATCTAAACTTCACCAATCCACACAACTTTCAATGCTGGGTTCTCTGAAGTGCTTATTTCAGTGAGATAAGCACTTCAGAAGACCAAAATCTAAACTTCACCAAACCACCCAACTTTCAATGCTGGGTTCACTGAAGTGCTTATTTCTTTGAGATAAGCACTTCAGAAGACCAAAATCTCAACATCTTTAAACCACTCAACTTTCGATGCTGTGTTCACTGAAGTGCTTATTTCAGTGAGATAAGCACTTCAGAAGACCAAAATCTAAACTTCACCAATCCACCCAACTTTCAATGCTGGGTTCTCTGAAGTGCTTATTTCAGTGAGATAAGCACTTCAGAAGACCAAAATCTCAACATCACAAAACCACTCAAATTTCGATGCTGGGTACACTGAAGTGCTTATTTCAGTGAGATAAGCACTTCAGAAGACCAAAATTGAAACTTCACCAAACCATCCAACTTTCAATGCTGGGTTCACTGAAATGCTTCTTTCAGTCAGATAAGCACTTCAGAAGAACAAAATATCAACATCTCAAAACCACTCAACTTTCGTTGCTGGGTTCACTGAAGTGCTTATTTCAGTGAGATAAGCACTTCAGAAGACCGAAATCTCTACATCACCAAACCACTCAAATTTCGATGCTGGGTTCACTGAAGTGCTTATTTCAGTGAGATAAGCACTTCAGAAGACCAAAATCTCAACTTCACCAAACCACCCAACTTTCAATTCTGGGTTCACTGAAGTGCTTATTTCAGTGAGATAAGTACTTCACTACGCCAAAATCCGAACCTCACCAAGCGACTCAACTTTTGATGCTGGTTCCACTGAATTGCTTATTTCAGTGAGATAAGCACTTCAGTAGGCCAAAATCTAAACTTCACTAAACGACTCAACTTTTGATACTGATTTCACTGAAATGCTTCTTTCAGTCAGATAAGCACATCAGAAGGCCAAAATCTCAACTTCACCAAAACACCCAACTTTCGATCCAGGATTTATACAAATGCTTATTTCAGTGAGATAAGCACTTCAGAAGACCAAAATCTAAACTTCACCAAACCACCCAACTTTCAATGCTGGGTTCACTTTAGTGCTTATTTCAGTGAGATAAGCACTTCAGAAGACCGAAATCTCTACATCACCAAGCCACTCAAATTTCGATGCTGGGTTCACTGAAGTGCTTATGTCAGTGAGATACGCACTTCAGAAGACCAAAATCTCAACTTCACCAAACCACCCAACTTTCAATGCTGGGTTCACTGAAGTGCTTATTTCAGTGAGATAAGTACATCACTACGCCAAAATCCCAACCTCAACAAGCGACTCAACTTATGATGCTGGTTCCACTGAATTGCTTATTTCAGTGAGATAAGCACTTCAGAAGGCCAAAATCTAAACTTCACTAAACGACTCAACTTTTGATACTGGTTTCACTGAAATGCTTCTTTAAGTCAGATAATCACTTCAGAAGGCCAAAATCTCAACTTCACAAAACCAGCCAACTTTCGATACTGGATTTACACAAATGCTTATTTCAGTGAGATAAGCACTTCCGAAGACCAAAATCTAAACTTCACCAAACCACCCAACTTTCAATGCTGGGTTCACTGACGTGCTTATTTCAGTGAGATAAGCACTTCAGAAGACCAAAATCTAAACTTCACCAAACCACCCAACTTTCAATGCTGGGTTCACTGAAGTGCTTATTTCAGTGAGATAAGCACTACAGAAGACCAAAATCTCAACATCTCAAAACCACTCAACTTTCGATGCTGTGTTCACTGAAGTGCTTATTTCAGTGAGATAAGCACTTCAGAAGACCAAAATCTCAACATCTCAAAACCACTCAACTTTCGATGCTGGGTTCACTGAAGTGCTTATTTCAGTGAGATAAGCACTTCAGAAGACCAAAATCTCAACATCACAAAACCACTCAAATTTCAATGCTGGGTTCACTGAAGTGCTTATTTCAGTGAGATAAGTACATCACTACGCCAAAATCCCAACCTCAACAAGCGACTCAACTTATGATGCTGGTTCCACTGAATTGCTTATTTCAGTCAGATAAGCACTTCAGAAGACCAAAATCTAAACTTCACCAAACCACCCAACTTTCAATGCTGGGTTCACTGACGTGCTTATTTCAGTGAGATAAGCACTTCAGAAGACCAAAATCTAAACTTCACCAAACCACCCAACTTTCAATGCTGGGTTCACTGAAGTGCTTATTTCAGTGAGATAAGCACTACAGAAGACCAAAATCTCAACATCTCAAAACCACTCAACTTTCGATGCTGTGTTCACTGAAGTGCTTATTTCAGTGAGATAAGCACTTCAGAAGACCAAAATCTCAACATCTCAAAACCACTCAACTTTCGATGCTGGGTTCACTGAAGTGCTTATTTCAGTGAGATAAGCACTTCAGAAGACCAAAATCTCAACTTCACCAAACCACCCAACTTTCAATTCTGGGTTCACTGAAGTGCTTATTTCAGTGAGATAAGTACTTCACTACGCCAAAATCCGAACCTCACCAAGCGACTCAACTTTTGATGCTGGTTCCACTGAATTGCTTATTTCAGTGAGATAAGCACTTCAGTAGGCCAAAATCTAAACTTCACTAAACGACTCAACTTTTGATACTGATTTCACTGAAATGCTTCTTTCAGTCAGATAAGCACATCAGAAGGCCAAAATCTCAACTTCACCAAAACACCCAACTTTCGATCCAGGATTTATACAAATGCTTATTTCAGTGAGATAAGCACTTCAGAAGACCAAAATCTAAACTTCACCAAACCACCCAACTTTCAATGCTGGGTTCACTTTAGTGCTTATTTCAGTGAGATAAGCACTTCAGAAGACCGAAATCTCTACATCACCAAGCCACTCAAATTTCGATGCTGGGTTCACTGAAGTGCTTATTTCAGTGAGATAAGCACTTCAGAAGACCAAAATCTCAACTTCACCAAACCACCCAACTTTCAATGCTGGGTTCACTGAAGTGCTTATTTCAGTGAGATAAGTGCATCACTACGCCAAAATCCCAACCTCAACAAGCGACTCAACTTATGATGCTGGTTCCACTGAATTGCTTATTTCAGTGAGATAAGCACTTCAGAAGGCCAAAATCTAAACTTCACTAAACGACTCAACTTTTGATACTGGTTTCACTGAAATGCTTCTTTAAGTCAGATAATCACTTCAGAAGGCCAAAATCTCAACTTCACAAAACCAGCCAACTTTCGATACTGGATTTACACAAATGCTTATTTCAGTGAGATAAGCACTTCAGAAGACCAAAATCTAAACTTCACCAAACCACCCAACTTTCAATGCTGGGTTCACTGACGTGCTTATTTCAGTGAGATAAGCACTTCAGAAGACCAAAATCTAAACTTCACCAAACCACCCAACTTTCAATGCTGGGTTCACTGAAGTGCTTATTTCAGTGAGATAAGCACTACAGAAGACCAAAATCTCAACATCTCAAAACCACTCAACTTTCGATGCTGTGTTCACTGAAGTGCTTATTTCAGTGAGATAAGCACTTCAGAAGACCAAAATCTAAACTTCACCAATCCACACAACTTTCAATGCTGGGTTCTCTGAAGTGCTTATTTCAGTGAGATAAGCACTTCAGAAGACCAAAATCTCAACATCACAAAACCACTCAAATTTCGATGCTGGGTACACTGAAGTGCTTATTTCAGTGAGATAAGCACTTCAGAAGACCAAAATTGAAACTTCACCAAACCATCCAACTTTCAATGCTGGGTTCACTGAAATGCTTCTTTCAGTCAGATAAGCACTTCAGAAGAACAAAATATCAACATCTCAAAACCACTCAACTTTCGTTGCTGGGTTCACTGAAGTGCTTATTTCAGTGAGATAAGCACTTCAGAAGACCGAAATCTCTACATCAACAAACCACTCAAATTTCGATGCTGGGTTCACTGAAGTGCTTATTTCAGTGAGATAAGCACTTCAGAAGACCAAAATCTCAACTTCACCAAACCACCCAACTTTCAATTCTGGGTTCACTGAAGTGCTTATTTCAGTGAGATAAGTACTTCACTACGCCAAAATCCGAACCTCACCAAGCGACTCAACTTTTGATGCTGGTTCCACTGAATTGCTTATTTCAGTGAGATAAGCACTTCAGTAGGCCAAAATCTAAACTTCACTAAACGACTCAACTTTTGATACTGATTTCACTGAAATGCTTCTTTCAGTCAGATAAGCACATCAGAAGGCCAAAATCTCAACTTCATAAACACCCAACTTTCGATCCAGGATTTATACAAATGCTTATTTCAGTGAGATAAGCACTTCAGAAGACCAAAATCTAAACTTCACCAAACCACCCAACTTTCAATGCTGGGTTCACTTTAGTGCTTATTTCAGTGAGATAAGCACTTCAGTAGGCCAAAATCTAAACTTCACTAAACGACTCAACTTTTGATGCTGGGTTCACTGAAATGCTTCTTTCAGTGAGATATGCACATCAGAAGGCCAAAATCTCAACTTCACCAAACCACGCAACTTTCGATCCAAGATATACCCAAAAGCTAATTTCAGTGAGATAAGCACTTCAGAAGACAAAAATCTAAACTTCACCAAACCACTCAACTTTCGATGCTGGGATCACTGAAGTGCTTATTTCAGTGAGATAAGCACTTCAGAATGCCAAAATCCCAACCTCACCAAACGACTCAACTTTTGATACTGGATTTACACAAATGCTCATTTCAGTGAGATAAGCACTTCAGAAGACCAAAATCTAAACTTCACCAAACCACCCAACTTTCAATGCTGGGTTCACTGACGTGCTTATTTCAGTGAGATAAGCACTTCAGAAGACCAAAATCTAAACTTCACCAAACCACTCAACTTTCGATGCTGGAATCACTGAAGTGCTTATTTCAGTGAGATAAGCACTTCAGAAAGCCAAAATCCCAACCTCACCAAACGACTCAACTTTTGATACTGGTTTCACTGAAATGCTTCTTTCAGTCAGATAAGCACTTCAGAAGGGCAAAATCTCAACTTCACAAAACCAGCCAACTTTCGATACTGGATTTACCCAAATGCTTATTTCAGTGAGATAAGCACTTCAGAAGACCAAAATCAAAACTTCACCAAACCACCCAACTTTCAATGCTGGGTTCACTGGCGTGCTTATTTCAGTGAGATAAGCACTTCAGAAGACCAAAATCTAAACTTCACCAAACCACCCAACTTTCAATGCTGGGTTCACTGACGTGCTTATTTCAGTGAGATAAGCACTTCAGAAGACCAAAATCTAAACTTCACCAAACCACCCAACTTTCAATGCTGGGTTCACTGAAGTGCTTATTTCAGTGAGATAAGCACTTCAGAAGACCAAAATCTCAACATCTTTAAACCACTCAACTTTCGATGCTGTGTTCACTGAAGTGCTTATTTCAGTGAGATAAGCACTTCAGAAGACCAAAATCTAAACTTCACCAATCCACCCAACTTTCAATGCTGGGTTCTCTGAAGTGCTTATTTCAGTGAGATAAGCACTTCAGAAGACCAAAATCTCATCATCACAAAACCACTCAAATTTCGATGCTGGGTACACTGAAGTGCTTATTTCAGTGAGATAAGCACTTCAGAAGACCAAAATTGAAACTTCACCAAACCATCCAACTTTCAATGCTGGGTTCACTGAAATGCTTCTTTCAGTCAGATAAGCACTTCAGAAGAACAAAATATCAACATCTCAAAACCACTCAACTTTCGTTGCTGGGTTCACTGAAGTGCTTATTTCAGTGAGATAAGCACTTCAGAAGACCGAAATCTCTACATCACCAAACCACTCAAATTTCGATGCTGGGTTCACTGAAGTGCTTATTTCAGTGAGATAAGCACTTCAGAAGACCAAAATCTCAACTTCACCAAACCACCCAACTTTCAATTCTGGGTTCACTGAAGTGCTTATTTCAGTGAGATAAGTACTTCACTACGCCAAAATCCGAACCTCACCAAGCGACTCAACTTTTGATGCTGGTTCCACTGAATTGCTTATTTCAGTGAGATAAGCACTTCAGTAGGCCAAAATCTAAACTTCACTAAACGACTCAACTTTTGATACTGATTTCACTGAAATGCTTCTTTCAGTCAGATAAGCACATCAGAAGGCCAAAATCTCAACTTCACCAAAACACCCAACTTTCGATCCAGGATTTATACAAATGCTTATTTCAGTGAGATAAGCACTTCAGAAGACCAAAATCTAAACTTCACCAAACCACCCAACTTTCAATGCTGGGTTCACTTTAGTGCTTATTTCAGTGAGATAAGCACTTCAGAAGACCGAAATCTCTACATCACCAAGCCACTCAAATTTCGATGCTGGGTTCACTGAAGTGCTTATTTCAGTGAGATAAGCACTTCAGAAGACCAAAATCTCAACTTCACCAAACCACCCAACTTTCAATGCTGGGTTCACTGAAGTGCTTATTTCAGTGAGATAAGTACATCACTACGCCAAAATCCCAACCTCAACAAGCGACTCAACTTATGATGCTGGTTCCACTGAATTGCTTATTTCAGTGAGATAAGCACTTCAGAAGGCCAAAATCTAAACTTCACTAAACGACTCAACTTTTGATACTGGTTTCACTGAAATGCTTCTTTAAGTCAGATAATCACTTCAGAAGGCCAAAATCTCAACTTCACAAAACCAGCCAACTTTCGAGACTGGATTTACACAAATGCTTATTTCAGTGAGATAAGCACTTCAGAAGACCAAAATCTAAACTTCACCAAACCACCCAACTTTCAATGCTGGGTTCACTGACGTGCTTATTTCAGTGAGATAAGCACTTCAGAAGACCAAAATCTAAACTTCACCAAACCACCCAACTTTCAATGCTGGGTTCACTGAAGTGCTTATTTCAGTGAGATAAGCACTACAGAAGACCAAAATCTCAACATCTCAAAACCACTCAACTTTCGATGCTGTGTTCACTGAAGTGCTTATTTCAGTGAGATAAGCACTTCAGAAGACCAAAATCTCAACATCTCAAAACCACTCAACTTTCGATGCTGGGTTCACTGAAGTGCTTATTTCAGTGAGATAAGCACTTCAGAAGACCAAAATCTCAACATCACAAAACCACTCAAATTTCGATGCTGGGTACACTGAAGTGCTTATTTCAGTGAGATAAGCACTTCAGAAGACCAAAATTGAAACTTCACCAAACCATCCAACTTTCAATGCTGGGTTCACTGAAATGCTTCTTTCAGTCAGATAAGCACTTCAGAAGAACAAAATATCAACATCTCAAAACCACTCAACTTTCGTTGCTGGGTTCACTGAAGTGCTTATTTCAGTGAGATAAGCACTTCAGAAGACCGAAATCTCTACATCAACAAACCACTCAAATTTCGATGCTGGGTTCACTGAAGTGCTTATTTCAGTGAGATAAGCACTTCAGAAGACCAAAATCTCAACTTCACCAAACCACCCAACTTTCAATTCTGGGTTCACTGAAGTGCTTATTTCAGTGAGATAAGTACTTCACTACGCCAAAATCCGAACCTCACCAAGCGACTCAACTTTTGATGCTGGTTCCACTGAATTGCTTATTTCAGTGAGATAAGCACTTCAGTAGGCCAAAATCTAAACTTCACTAAACGACTCAACTTTTGATACTGATTTCACTGAAATGCTTCTTTCAGTCAGATAAGCACATCAGAAGGCCAAAATCTCAACTTCACCAAAACACCCAACTTTCGATCCAGGATTTATACAAATGCTTATTTCAGTGAGATAAGCACTTCAGAAGACCAAAATCTAAACTTCACCAAACCACCCAACTTTCAATGCTGGGTTCACTTTAGTGCTTATTTCAGTGAGATAAGCACTTCAGAAGACCGAAATCTCTACATCACCAAGCCACTCAAATTTCGATGCTGGGTTCACTGAAGTGCTTATTTCAGTGAGATACGCACTTCAGAAGACCAAAATCTCAACTTCACCAAACCACCCAACTTTCAATGCTGGGTTCACTGAAGTGCTTATTTCAGTGAGATAAGTACATCACTACGCCAAAATCCCAACCTCAACAAGCGACTCAACTTATGATGCTGGTTCCACTGAATTGCTTATTTCAGTGAGATAAGCACTTCAGAAGGCCAAAATCTAAACTTCACTAAACGACTCAACTTTTGATACTGGTTTCACTGAAATGCTTCTTTAAGTCAGATAATCACTTCAGAAGGCCAAAATCTCAACTTCACAAAACCAGCCA
>NW_026728443.1:0-55011 GCF_030684315.1 Stegostoma tigrinum | reverse complement strand
GGGCGTGAGTGAGGGGGGGCGTGAGTGAGTGAGGGGGTGTGTGAGTGAGTGAGGGGTGTGAGTGAGTGAGTGAGGGGTGTGAGTGAGTGAGTGAGGGGTGTGAGTGAGTGAGCGGGGGTGTGAGTGAGTGAGGGGTGTGAGTGAGCGGGGGTGTGAGTGAGCGGGGGTGTGAGTGAGCGGGGGTGTGAGTGAGTGAGGGGGTGTGTGAGTGAGTGAGGGGGGAGTGAGTGAGGGGTGTGAGTGAGTGAGCGGGGGTGTGAGTGAGTGAGGGGTGTGAGTGAGCGGGGGTGTGAGTGAGCGGGGGTGTGAGTGAGCGGGGGTGTGAGTGAGCGGGGGTGTGAGTGAGCGGGGGTGTGAGTGAGTGAGGGGGGTGTGAGTGAGCGGGGGTGTGAGTGAGCGGGGGTGTGAGTGAGTGAGGGGGTGTGAGTGAGTGAGGGGGGTGAGTGAGTGAGGGGGGAGTGAGTGAGGGGTGTGAGTGAGTGAGGGGGGGTGTGAGTGAGTGAGGGGGGGTGTGAGTGAGTGAGGGGGGGCGTGAGTGAGTGAGGGGGGGCGTGAGTGAGTGAGGGGGGGCGTGAGTGAGTGAGGGGGTGAGTGAGTGAGGGGGGTGTGAGTGAGCGGGGGTGTGATTGAGTGAGCGGGGGTGTGAGTGAGCGGGGGTGTGAGTGTGAGGGGGTGTGAGTGAGGGGGTGTGTGAGTGAGTGAGGGGGTGTGTGAGTGAGTGAGGGGGGTGTGAGTGAGTGAGGGGGGTGTGAGTGAGTGAGGGGGGTGTGAGTGAGTGAGGGGGGTGTGAGTGAGTGGGGGGGGTGTGAGTGAGTGGGGGGTGTGAGTGAGTGAGTGGGGGGTGTGAGTGAGTGAGTGGGGGGTGTGAGTGAGTGAGGGGTGTGAGTGAGGGTGGGAGTGAGTGAGTGAGGGTGGTGTGAGTGAGTGGGGGGTGTGAGTGAGTGAGTGAGGGGTGTGAGTGAGTGAGGGGGGTGTGAGTGAGTGAGGGGGGTGTGAGTGAGTGAGGGGTGGGAGTGAGTGAGTGAGGGGTGTGAGTGAGTGAGGGGGGATGCGAGTGAGTGAGGGGTGGGAGTGAGGGGTGGGAGTGAGTGAGTGAGGGGGGTGTGAGTGAGTGAGGGGTGTGAGTGAGTGAGGGGGGATGTGAGTGAGTGAGGGGGGATGTGAGTGAGTGAGGGGGTGTGAGTGAGGGGGGGTGTGAGTGAGTGAGGGGTGTGAGTGAGTGAGGGGGGGTTGAGTGAGTGAGGGGGGGTGTGAGTGAGTGAGGGGGGTGTGAGTGAGTGAGTGAGGGGGGTGTGAGTGAGTGAGTGAGGGGGGGGTGTGAGTGAGGGGGGGGGTGTGAGTGAGTGAGGGGGTGGTGTGAGTGAGTGAGGGGGGGTGTGAGTGAGTGAGGGGGGGTGTGAGTGAGTGAGGGGGGGGTGTGAGTGAGTGAGGGGGGGGTGTGAGTGAGTGAGGGAGGGTGTGAGTGAGTGAGGGGGGTGTGAGTGAGGGGTGTGTGAGTGAGGGGGGGGTGTGAGTGAGGGGTGTGAGTGAGTGAGTGGGGGTGTGAGGGGGGTGTGAGTGAGTGAGGGGGGGTGTGAGTGAGGTGGGGGTGTGAGGGGGTGTGAGTGAGTGGGGGTGTGAGGGGGGGTGTGAGTGAGTGAGGGGGGGTGTGAGTGAGTGAGGGGGGGTGTGAGTGAGGGGGGGTGTGAGTGAGGGGGGGTGTGAGTGAGGGGGGGTGTGAGTGAGGGGGGGTGAGTGAGGGGGGTGTGAGTGAGGGGGGGTGTGAGTGAGGGGGGGTGTGAGTGAGGGGGGGTGTGAGTGAGGGGGGTGTGAGTGAGTGAGTGAGGGGGGTGTGAGTGAGTGAGTGAGGGGGGGGTGTGAGTGAGTGAGGGGGGGTGTGAGTGAGTGAGGGGGGGGTGTGAGTGAGGGGGGGGTGTGAGTGAGGGGGGTGTGAGTGAGGGGGGGTGTGAGTGAGGGGTGTGGGTGTGAGGGGGGAGTGAGTGAGGGGGGGTGGGTGTGAGGGGGAGTGAGTGAGGGAGGGGTGTGAGTGAGTGAGGGGGGGGTGTGAGTGAGTGAGGGGGGGGTGTGAGTGAGTGAGGGGTGTGAGTGAGTGAGGGGGGGTTTGAGTGAGTGAGGGGGGGTGTGAGTGAGTGAGGGGGGGGTGTGAGGGGGGAGTGAGTGAGGGGGGTGGGTGTGAGGGAGGGGTGTGAGTGAGTGAGGGGGGGTGTGAGTGAGGGGGGGGTGTGAGTGAGGGGGGGGTGTGAGTGAGGGGGGGTGTGAGTGAGTGAGGGGGGTGTGAGTGAGTGAGGGGGGGGTGTGAGTGAGTGAGGGGGGGTGTGAGGGGGGGTGAGTGTGGGTGTGAGGGGTGTGGGTGTGAGGGGGGAGTGAGTGAGGGGGGAGTGAGGGGGGTGGGTGTGAGGGGGCGAGTGATGAGGGGGTGTGAGTGAGTGAGGGGTGTGAGTGAGTGAGGGGGGTGTGAGGGGGGTGGGTGTGAGGGGGGAGTGAGTGAGGGGTGTGAGTGAGTGAGGGGTGTGAGTGAGTGAGGGGTGTGAGTGAGTGAGGGGGGGTGTGAGGGGGGGGTGTGAGTGAGTGAGGGGGGGTGTGAGTGAGTGAGGGGTGTGTGAGGGGGGGTGTGAGTGAGTGAGGGGTGTGTGAGGGGGGGTGTGAGTGAGTGAGGGGGGGTGTGAGTGAGTGAGGGGGGGTGTGAGGGGGGGTGTGAGTGAGTGAGGGGGGGGTGTGAGGGGGGGTGTGAGTGAGTGAGGGGGGGTGTGAGGGGGGGGTGTGAGTGAGTGAGGGGGGGGTGTGTGTGAGTGAGGGGGGGTGTGAGGGGGGGGTGTGAGTGAGTGAGGGGGGGTGTGAGGGGGGGTGTGAGTGAGTGAGGGGGGGTGTGAGGGGGGGTGTGAGTGAGTGAGGGGGGGGTGTGAGGGGGGGTGTGAGTGAGTGAGGGGGGGTGTGAGTGAGTGAGGGGGGGTGTGAGGTGAGTGAGGTGGGGTGTGAGGGGGGGTGTGAGTGAGTGAGGGGGGGTGTGAGTGAGTGAGGGGGGGTGTGAGGGGGGGGTGTGAGTGAGTGAGGGGGGGTGTGAGGGGGGGTGTGAGTGAGTGAGGGGGGGTGTGAGGGGGGTGTGAGTGAGTGAGGGGGGTGTGAGGGGGGGTGTGAGTGAGTGAGGGGGGGTGTGAGGGGGGGGTGTGAGTGAGTGAGGGGGGGTGTGAGGGGGGGTGTGAGTGAGTGAGGGGGGGTGTGAGGGGGGGTGTGAGTGAGTGAGGGGGGGGTGTGAGGGGGGGTGTGAGTGAGTGAGGGGGGGTGTGAGTGAGTGAGGGGGGGTGTGAGTGAGTGAGGGGGGGTGTGAGTGAGTGAGGGGGGGTGTGAGGGGGGGGTGTGAGGGGGGGGTGTGAGGGGGGGGTGTGAGTGAGTGAGGGGGGGGTGTGAGGGGGGTGTGAGTGAGTGAGGGGGGGTGTGAGTGAGTGAGGGGGGGTGTGAGTGAGTGAGGGGGGGTGTGAGGGGGGCGGTGTGAGTGAGTGAGGGGGGGGTGTGAGTGAGTGAGGGGGGGTGTGAGGGGGGGGTGTGAGTGAGTGAGGGGGGGTGTGAGTGAGTGAGGGGGGGGTGTGAGGGGGGGGTGTGAGTGAGTGAGGGGGGGTGTGAGGGGGGGGTGTGAGTGAGTGAGGGGGGGTGTGAGGGGGGGGTGTGAGTGAGTGAGGGGGGGTGTGAGGGGGGGGTGTGAGTGAGTGAGGGGGGGTGTGAGGGGGGGGTGTGAGTGAGTGAGGGGGGGTGTGAGGGGGGGTGTGAGTGAGTGAGGGGGGGTGTGAGGGGGGGGTGTGAGTGAGTGAGGGGGGGTGTGAGGGGGGGGGTGTGAGTGAGTGAGGGGGGGTGTGAGGGGGGGGGTGTGAGTGAGTGAGGGGGGGTGTGAGGGGGGGGTGTGAGTGAGTGAGGGGGGGGTGTGAGGGGGGGGTGTGAGTGAGTGGGGGGGGGTGTGAGTGGGGGGTGTGAGTGAGTGAGGGGGGGGTGTGAGTGAGTGAGGGGGGTGTGAGGGGGGGGTGTGAGTGAGTGGGGGGGGGTGTGAGTGGGGGGTGTGAGTGAGTGAGGGGGGGGTGTGAGTGAGTGAGGGGGGGTGTGAGGGGGGGGTGTGAGTGAGTGAGGGGGGGTGTGAGGGGGGGGTGTGAGTGAGTGAGGGGGGGTGTGAGGGGGGGGTGTGAGTGAGTGAGGGGGGGGTGTGAGGGGGGGGTGTGAGTGAGTGAGGGGGGGTGTGAGGGGGGGGGTGTGAGTGAGTGAGGGGGGGGTGTGAGGGGGGGGTGTGAGTGAGTGGGGGGGGTGTGAGGGGGGGGGTGTGAGTGAGTGAGGGGGGGTGTGAGTGAGTGAGGGGGGGTGTGAGGGGGGGGTGTGAGTGAGTGAGGGGGGGTGTGAGGGGGGGGTGTGAGTGAGTGAGGGGGGGTGTGAGGGGGGGGTGTGAGTGAGTGAGGGGGGTGTGAGGGGGGGGTGTGAGTGAGTGAGGGGGGGTGTGAGTGAGTGAGGGGGGGTGTGAGTGAGTGAGGGGGGGTGTGAGGGGGGGTGTGAGTGAGTGAGGGGGGGTGTGAGGGGGGGTGTGAGTGAGTGAGGGGGGGTGTGAGGGGGGTGTGAGTGAGTGAGGGGGGGGTGTGAGGGGGGGTGTGAGTGAGTGAGGGGGGGTGTGAGGGGGGGTGTGAGTGAGTGAGGGGGGGTGTGAGTGAGTGAGGGGGGGTGTGAGGGGGGGTGTGAGTGAGTGAGGGGGGGTGTGAGTGAGTGAGGGGGGTGTGAGGGGGGGTGTGAGTGAGTGAGGGGGGGGTGTGAGTGAGTGAGGGGGGGGTGTGAGGGGGGGTGTGAGTGAGTGAGGGGGGGTGAGGGGGGGTGTGAGTGAGTGAGGTGGGGGTGTGAGGGGGGGTGTGAGTGAGTGAGGGGGGGTGTGAGGGGGGGGTGTGAGTGAGTGAGGGGGGGTGTGAGTGAGTGAGGGGGGGTGTGAGGGGGGGTGTGAGTGAGTGAGGGGGTGTGTGAGGGGGTGTGTGAGGGGGTGTGTGAGGGGGTGTGTGAGGGGGTGTGTGAGGGGGTGTGTGAGGGGGTGTGTGAGGGGGTGTGTGAGGGGGTGTGAGGGAGTGAGGGGGGGTGTGAGGGGGGGTGTGAGGGGGGGTGTGAGTGAGTGAGTGAGGGGGGGTGTGAGGGGGGGGTGTGAGGGGGGGTGTGAGTGAGTGAGGGGGGGGTGTGAGGGGGGGTGTGAGTGAGTGAGGGGGGTGTGAGTGAGTGAGGGGGGGTGTGAGTGGGGGTGTGAGGGGGGGTGTGAGTGAGTGAGGGGGGGTGTGAGTGAGTGAGGGGGGGAGTGAGGGTGGGAGTGAGGGGGGGTGTGAGTGAGTGAGGGGGGGGTGTGAGGGGGGGTGTGAGTGAGTGAGGGGGGGAGTGAGGGGGGGGTGTGAGTGAGTGAGGGGGGTGTGAGGGGGGGGTGTGAGTGAGTGAGGGGGGGGTGTGAGCGGGGGTGTGAGTGAGTGAGTGAGGGGGTGTGTGAGTGAGTGAGGGGGGAGTGAGTGAGGGGTGTGAGTGAGTGAGGGGGGAGTGAGTGAGGGGGCAGTGAGTGAGGGGGGAGTGAGTGAGTGAGGGGGGAGTGAGTGAGTGAGGGGGGTGTGAGTGAGTGAGGGGGGTGTGAGTGAGTGAGGGGGGTGTGAGTGAGGGGGGGGTGTGAGTGAGTGAGGGGGGGTGTGAGTGAGTGAGGGGGGTGTGAGTGAGTGAGGGGGGGTGTGTGAGTGAGGGGGGGGTGTGAGTGAGTGAGGGGGGTGTGAGTGAGTGAGTGAGGGGTGTGAGTGAGTGAGGGTGTGAGTGAGTGAGTGAGGGGGTGTGTGAGTGAGTGAGGGGGGAGTGAGTGAGGGGGTGTGTGAGTGAGTGAGGGGGTGTGGTGAGTGAGTGAGGGGGGAGTGAGTGAGGGGGTGTGTGAGTGAGTGAGGGGTGTGAGTGAGGGGTGTGAGTGAGTGAGGGGTGTGAGTGAGGGGGGGGGTGTGAGCGAGGGGGGGGTTGTGAGCGAGTGAGGGGTGTGAGTGAGGGGTGTGAGTGAGTGAGGGGTGTGAGTGAGGGGGGGGGTGTGAGCGAGGGGGGGGTGTGAGCGAGTGAGGGTGTGAGTGAGGGGTGTGAGTGAGCGGGGGTGTGAGTGAGGGGGTGTGTGAGTGAGTGAGGGGGTGTGTGAGTGAGGGGGTGTGTGAGTGAGTGAGGGGTGTGAGTGAGTGAGGGGTGTGAGTGAGTGAGGGGGGGTGTGAGTGAGTGAGGGGGGGTGTGAGTGAGGGGGGGTGTGAGTGAGGAGGGTGTGAGTGAGGGGGGTGTGAGTGAGTGAGCGGGGGTGTGAGTGAGCGGGGGTGTGAGTGAGCGGGGGTGTGAGTGAGGGGTGTGAGTGAGTGAGCGGGGGTGTGAGTGAGGGTGTGAGTGAGTGAGGGGGTGTGTGAGTGAGTGAGCGGGGGTGTGAGTGAGTGAGCGGGGGTGTGAGTGAGCGGGGGTGTGAGTGAGCGGGGGTGTGAGTGAGCGGGGGTGTGAGTGAGTGAGGGGGTGTGTGAGTGAGGGGGGGTGTGAGGGGGGGGTGTGAGTGAGTGAGGGGGGGTGTGAGGGGGGGGTGTGAGTGAGTGAGGGGGGTGTGAGTGAGGGGGGTGTGAGTGAGGGGGGGTGTGAGTGAGGGGGGGGTGTGAGTGAGGGGGGGTGTGAGTGAGGGGGGGTGTGAGTGAGGGGGGGGTGTGAGTGAGGGGGGGTGTGAGTGAGCGGGGGTGTGAGTGAGTGAGTGAGGGGGTGTGTGAGTGAGTGAGGGGGGAGTGAGTGAGGGGGGAGTGAGTGAGGGGTGTGAGTGAGTGAGGGGGAGTGAGTGAGGGGGGAGTGAGTGAGGGGTGGGAGTGAGTGAGTGAGGGGGGTGTGAGTGAGTGAGGGGGGTGTGTGAGTGAGTGAGGGGGGTGTGAGTGAGTGAGGGGGGTGTGAGTGAGTGGGGGTGTGAGTGAGTGAGGGGGGGTGTGAGTGAGTGAGGGGGGGTGTGAGAGGGGGGTGTGAGTGAGTGAGGGGGGGTGTGAGTGAGGGGGGGTGTGAGTGAGGGGGGGTGTGAGTGAGGGGGGGTGTGAGTGAGGGGGGGTGTGAGTGAGCGGGGCTGTGAGTGAGTGGGGCTGTGAGTGAGTGAGTGAGGGGGTGTGTGAGTGAGTGAGGGGGGAGTGAGTGAGGGGTGTGAGTGAGTGAGGGGGGAGTGAGTGAGGGGGGAGTGAGTGAGGGGTGGGAGTGAGTGAGTGAGGGGGGTGTGAGTGAGGGGGGTGTGAGTGAGTGAGGGGGGGGGTGTGAGTGAGTGAGGGGGGGTGTGAGGGGCGGTGTGAGTGAGTGAGGGGGGGTGTGAGGGGGGGGTGTGAGTGAGTGAGGGGGGGTGTGAGGGGGGGGTGTGAGTGAGTGAGGGGGGGTGTGAGGGGGGGGTGTGAGTGAGTGAGGGGGGGTGTGAGGGGGGGGTGTGAGTGAGTGAGGGGGGGTGTGAGGGGGGGTGTGAGTGAGTGAGGGGGTGTGTGAGGGGGGGGTGTGAGTGAGTGAGGGGGGGTGTGAGGGGGGGGTGTGAGTGAGTGAGGGGGGTGTGAGGGGGGGGTGTGAGGGGTGGGAGTGAGTGAGTGAGGGGGGTGTGAGTGAGTGAGGGGGGTGTGAGTGAGTGAGGGGGGTGTGAGTGAGTGAGGGGGGGTGTGAGTGAGTGAGGGGGGGGTGTGAGAGGGGGGTGTGAGTGAGTGAGGGGGGGTGTGTGAGGGGGGGGGTGTGAGTGAGTGAGGGGGGGTGTGAGGGGGGGGTGTGAGTGAGTGAGGGGGGGTGTGAGGGGGGGGTGAGTGAGTGAGGGGGGTGTGAGGGGGGGTGTGAGTGAGTGAGGGGGGGTGTGAGGGGGGGGTGTGAGTGAGTGAGGGGGGGTGTGAGGGGGGGGTGTGAGTGAGTGAGGGGGGGTGTGAGGGGGGGGTGTGAGTGAGTGAGGGGGGGTGTGAGGGGGGGGTGTGTGTGAGTGAGGGGGGGTGTGAGGGGGGGGTGTGAGTGAGTGAGGGGGGGTGTGAGGGGGGGTGTGTGTGAGTGAGGGGGGGTGTGAGGGGGGGGGTGTGAGTGAGTGGGGGGGGTGTGAGGGGGGGGTGTGAGTGAGTGAGGGGGGGTGTGAGGGGGGGTGTGAGTGAGTGAGGGGGGGTGTGAGGGGGGGGGTGTGAGTGAGTGAGGGGGGGTGTGAGGGGGGGGGTGTGAGTGAGTGAGGGGGGGTGTGAGGGGGGGGTGTGAGTGAGTGAGGGGGGGTGTGAGGGGGGGGTGTGAGTGAGTGAGGGGGGGTGTGAGGGGGGGGTGTGAGTGAGTGAGGGGGGGGTGTGAGGGGGGGGTGTGAGTGAGGGGGGGTGTGAGGGGGGGGTGTGAGTGAGTGGGGTGTGAGGGGGGGGGTGTGAGTGAGTGAGGGGGGGTGTGAGGGGGGGTGTGAGTGAGTGAGGGGGGGGGGTGGAGTGAGGGGGGGGTGTGAGTGAGTGAGGGGGGTGTGAGTGAGTGAGGGGGGGTGTGAGTGGGGGTGTGTGAGGGGGGGGTGTGAGTGAGTGAGGGGGGGTGTGAGTGAGGGAGGGGGGAGTGAGGGGGGAGTGAGGGGGGGTTGTGAGTGAGTGGGGGGGGTGTGAGGGGGGGGTGTGAGTGAGTGAGGGGGGGTGTGAGGGGGGGGTGGTGAGGGGGGGGTGTGAGTGAGGTGGGGGGGGTGTGGGGGGGGTGTGAGTGAGTGAGGGGGGGTGTGAGGGGGGTGTGGGTGAGTGAGTGAGGGGGTGTGTGAGTGAGTGAGGGGGGGAGTGAGTGAGGGGTGTGGTGGAGTGAGGGGGGTGTGAGTGAGGGGGGAGTGAGTGAGTGAGGGGGGGTGTGAGTGAGTGAGGGGGGGTGTGAGTGAGTGAGGGGGGGGTGTGGTGAGTGGGGGGGGTGTGAGTGGTGGGGGGGGTGTGAGTGAGTGAGGGGGTGTGAGTGGTGGTGGGGGGTGTGTGAGTGAGTGAGGGGGTGTGAGTGAGGGGTGTGAGTGAGTGGGGGTGTGAGTGAGTGAGGGGTGTGAGTGAGTGAGGGGGTGTGAGTGAGGGGGGTGGTGAGTGAGGGGGGTGTGAGTGAGGGGGGGTGTGAGTGAGGGGGGGGTGTGAGTGTGAGGGGTGTGAGTGAGGGGTGTGAGTGAGCGGGGGTGTGAGTGAGGGGGGTGTGTGAGTGAGTGAGGGGGTGTGTGAGTGAGTGAGGGTGTGAGTGAGGGGGGTGTGTGAGTGAGTGAGGGGGTGTGTGAGTGAGTGAGGGGGGAGTGAGTGGGGGGTGTGAGTGAGTGAGGGGGGTGTGAGTGAGTGAGGGGGGTGTGAGTGAGGGGGGTGTGAGTGAGGGGGGGTGTGAGTGAGGGGGGTGTGAGTGAGGGGGGGTGTGAGTGAGGGGGGTGTGAGTGAGCGGGGGGTGTGAGTGAGCGGTGTGAGTGAGTGAGCGGGGGTGTGAGTGAGGGGTGTGAGTGAGTGAGCGGGGGTGTGAGTGAGCGGGGGTGTGAGTGAGGGGTGTGTGAGTGAGGGGGGGTGTGAGTGAGTGAGGGGGGGTGTGAGTGAGTGAGCGGGGGTGTGAGTGAGCGGGGGTGTGAGTGAGCGGGGGGTGTGAGTGAGTGAGGGGGTGTGTGAGTGAGGGGGGGTGTGAGTGAGGGGGTGTGTGAGGGGGGTGTGTGAGTGAGTGAGGGGGGGTGTGAGGGGGGGTGTGAGTGAGTGAGGGGGGGTGTGAGGGGGGGGTGTGAGTGAGTGAGGGGGGGGTGTGAGTGAGTGAGGGGGGGTGTGAGGGGGGGGGTGTGAGTGAGTGAGGGGGGGTGTGAGTGAGGGGGGGGGGTGAGTGAGCGGGGGTGTGAGTGAGTGAGTGAGGGGGTGTGTGAGTGAGTGAGGGGGGAGTGAGTGAGGGGTGTGAGTGAGTGAGGGGGGGAGTGAGTGAGGGGGGAGTGAGTGAGGGGTGTGAGTGAGTGAGGGGGGAGTGAGTGAGGGGGGAGTGAGTGAGGGGTGGGAGTGAGTGAGTGAGGGGGGTGTGAGTGAGTGAGGGGGGGTGTGAGTGAGTGAGGGGGGTGTGAGTGAGTGAGGGGGGGTGTGAGAGGGGGGTGTGAGTGAGTGAGGGGGGTGTGAGTGAGGGGGGGTGTGAGTGAGGGGGGGTGTGAGTGAGTGAGTGAGGGGGTGTGTGAGTGAGTGAGGGGGGAGTGAGTGAGTGAGGGGGGGGTGTGAGTGAGTGAGGGGGGGTGTGAGTGAGTGAGGGGGGGTGTGAGTGAGTGAGGGGGGTGTGAGGGGGGGGGTGTGAGGGGGGGGTGTGAGGGGGGGGTGTGAGTGAGTGAGGGGGGGGTGTGAGGGGGGTGTGAGTGAGTGAGGGGGGGTGTGAGTGAGTGAGGGGGGGTGTGAGTGAGTGAGGGGGGTGTGAGGGGGGCGGGTGTGAGTGAGTGAGGGGGGGGTGTGAGTGAGTGAGGGGGGGTGTGAGGGGGGGGTGTGAGTGAGTGAGGGGGGGGTGTGAGTGAGTGAGGGGGGGTGTGAGGGGGGGGGTGTGAGTGAGTGAGGGGGGGGTGTGAGGGGGGGTGTGTGAGTGAGTGAGGGGGGGGTGTGAGGGGGGGGTGTGAGTGAGTGAGGGGGGGTGTGAGGGGGGGGTGTGAGTGAGTGAGGGGGGGTGTGAGGGGGGGTGTGAGTGAGTGAGGGGGGGTGTGAGGGGGGGTGTGAGTGAGTGAGGGGGGGTGTGAGGGGGGGGTGTGAGTGAGTGAGGGGGGGTGTGAGGGGGGGGGTGTGAGTGAGTGAGGGGGGGTGTGAGGGGGGGGTGTGAGTGAGTGAGGGGGGGTGTGAGGGGGGGTGTGAGTGAGTGAGGGGGGGTGTGAGGGGGGGGTGTGAGTGAGTGGGGGGGGGGTGTGAGTGGGGGGTGTGAGTGAGTGAGGGGGGGGTGTGAGTGAGTGAGGGGGGGTGTGAGGGGGGGGTGTGAGTGAGTGGGGGGGGGGTGTGAGTGGGGGGTGTGAGTGAGTGAGGGGGGGGTGTGAGTGAGTGAGGGGGGGTGTGAGGGGGGGGTGTGTGAGTGAGTGAGGGGGGGGTGTGGGGGGGGGTGTGAGTGAGTGAGGGGGGGTGTGAGGGGGGGGTGTGAGTGAGTGAGGGGGGGTGTGAGGGGGGGGTGTGAGTGAGTGAGGGGGGGGTGTGAGGGGGGGGTGTGAGTGAGTGAGGGGGGGGTGTGAGGGGGGGGGTGTGAGTGAGTGAGGGGGGGTGTGAGGGGGGGGTGTGAGTGAGTGAGGGGGGGTGTGAGTGAGTGAGGGGGGGGTGTGAGGGGGGGGTGTGAGTGAGTGAGGGGGGGTGTGAGGGGGGGGTGTGAGTGAGTGAGGGGGGGGGTGTGAGGGGGGGGGTGTGAGTGAGTGAGGGGGGGTGTGAGGGGGGGGTGTGAGTGAGTGAGGGGGGGTGTGAGTGAGTGAGGGGGGGGTGTGAGTGAGTGAGGGGGGGTGTGAGGGGGGGTGTGAGTGAGTGAGGGGGGGTGTGAGGGGGGGTGTGAGTGAGTGAGGGGGGGTGTGAGGGGGGGTGTGAGTGAGTGAGGGGGGGTGTGAGGGGGGGTGTGAGTGAGTGAGGGGGGGGTGTGAGGGGGGGGTGTGTGAGTGAGTGAGGGGGGGTGTGAGTGAGTGAGGGGGGGTGTGAGGGGGGGTGTGGGTGAGTGAGGGGGGGTGTGAGTGAGTGGGGGGGGTGTGAGGGGGGGTGTGAGTGAGTGAGGGGGGGTGTGAGTGAGTGAGGGGGGGTGTGAGGGGGGTGTGAGTGAGTGAGGGGGGGTGTGAGGGGGGGTGTGAGTGAGTGAGGGGGGGTGTGAGGGGGGGTGGTGAGTGAGTGGGGGGGTGTGAGGGGGGGGTGTGAGTGAGTGAGGGGGGGGTGTGAGTGAGTGAGGGGGGGTGTGAGGGGGGGTGTGAGTGAGTGGGGGGGGTGTGAGTGAGTGAGGGGGTGTGTGAGGGGGGTGTGTGAGGGGGTGTGGTGAGGGGGGTGTGAGGGGTGTGTGAGGGGGTGTGTGGGGGTGGGTGGGGGGTGTGAGGGAGTGAGGGGGGTGTGAGGGGGGGTGTGAGGGGGGGTGTGAGTGAGTGAGTGAGGGGGGGGTGTGAGGGGGGGGGTGTGAGGGGGGGTGTGAGTGAGTGAGGGGGGGGTGTGAGGGGGGGTGTGAGTGAGTGAGGGGGGGTGTGAGTGAGTGAGGGGGGGTGTGAGTGGGGGGTGTGAGGGGGGGTGTGAGTGAGTGAGGGGGGGTGGTGAGTGAGTGAGGGGGGGAGTGAGGGGGGGAGTGAGGGGGGGGTGTGAGTGAGTGAGGGGGGGGTGTGAGGGGGGGTGTGAGTGAGTGAGGGGGGGAGTGAGGGGGGGGGTGTGAGTGAGTGAGGGGGGGTGTGAGGGGGGGGTGTGAGTGAGTGAGGGGGGGTGTGAGCGGGGGTGTGAGTGAGTGAGTGAGGGGGTGTGTGAGTGAGTGAGGGGGAGTGAGTGAGGGGTGTGAGTGAGTGAGGGGGGAGTGAGTGAGGGGGCAGTGAGTGAGGGGGGAGTGAGTGAGTGAGGGGGGAGTGAGTGAGTGAGGGGGGGTGTGAGTGAGTGAGGGGGTGTGAGTGAGTGAGGGGGGTGTGAGTGAGTGAGGGGGGTGTGAGTGAGTGAGGGGGGGTGTGAGTGAGTGAGGGGGGTGTGAGTGAGTGAGGGGGGGTGTGAGTGAGTGAGGGGGGGGTGTGAGTGAGTGAGGGGGGTGTGAGTGAGTGAGTGAGGGGTGTGAGTGAGTGAGGGTGTGAGTGAGTGAGTGAGGGGGTGTGTGAGTGAGTGAGGGGGGAGTGAGTGAGGGGGTGTGTGAGTGAGTGAGGGGGTGTGTGAGTGAGTGAGGGGGAGTGAGTGAGGGGGTGTGTGAGTGAGTGAGGGGTGTGAGTGAGGGGTGTGAGTGAGTGAGGGGTGTGAGTGAGGGGGGGGGTGTGAGCGAGGGGGGGGTGTGAGCGAGTGAGGGGTGTGAGTGAGGGGTGTGAGTGAGTGAGGGGTGTGAGTGAGGGGGGGGGTGTGAGCGAGGGGGGGGTGTGAGCGAGTGAGGGGTGTGAGTGAGGGGTGTGAGTGAGCGGGGGTGTGAGTGAGGGGGTGTGTGAGTGAGTGAGGGGGGTGTGTGAGTGAGGGGGTGTGTGAGTGAGTGAGGGGTGTGAGTGAGTGAGGGGGGGTGTGAGTGAGTGAGGGGGGGTGTGAGTGAGGGGGGGTGTGAGTGAGGAGGGTGTGAGTGAGGGGGGGTGTGAGTGAGTGAGCGGGGGGTGTGAGTGAGCGGGGGTGTGAGTGAGCGGGGTGTGAGTGAGGGGTGTGAGTGAGTGAGCGGGGGTGTGAGTGAGGGTGTGAGTGAGTGAGGGGGTGTGTGAGTGAGTGAGCGGGGGTGTGAGTGAGTGAGCGGGGGTGTGAGTGAGCGGGGGTGTGAGTGAGCGGGGGTGTGAGTGAGCGGGGGTGTGAGTGAGTGAGGGGGTGTGTGAGTGAGGGGGGGTGTGAGGGGGGGTGTGAGTGAGTGAGGGGGGGTGTGAGGGGGGGGTGTGAGTGAGTGAGGGGGGGTGTGAGTGAGGGGGGGTGTGAGTGAGGGGGGGTGTGAGTGAGGGGGGTGTGAGTGAGGGGGGGTGTGAGTGAGGGGGGGTGTGAGTGAGCGGGGGTGTGAGTGAGTGAGTGAGGGGGTGTGTGAGTGAGTGAGGGGGGAGTGAGTGAGGGGGGAGTGAGTGAGGGGTGTGAGTGAGTGAGGGGGGAGTGAGTGAGGGGGGAGTGAGTGAGGGGTGGGAGTGAGTGAGTGAGGGGGGTGTGAGTGAGTGAGGGGGGTGTGAGTGAGTGAGGGGGGTGTGAGTGAGTGAGGGGGGTGTGAGTGAGTGGGGGTGTGAGTGAGTGAGGGGGGGTGTGAGTGAGTGAGGGGGGGTGTGAGAGGGGGGTGTGAGTGAGTGAGGGGGGGTGTGAGTGAGGGGGGGTGTGAGTGAGGGGGGGTGTGAGTGAGGGGGGTGTGAGTGAGGGGGGGTGTGAGTGAGGGGGGGTGTGAGTGAGCGGGGCTGTGAGTGAGTGGGGCTGTGAGTGAGTGAGTGAGGGGGTGTGTGAGTGAGTGAGGGGGGAGTGAGTGAGGGGTGTGAGTGAGTGAGGGGGGAGTGAGTGAGGGGGGAGTGAGTGAGGGGTGGGAGTGAGTGAGTGAGGGGGGTGTGAGTGAGGGGGGGGTGTGAGTGAGTGAGGGGGGGGGTGTGAGTGAGTGAGGGGGGGTGTGAGGGGCGGGTGTGAGTGAGTGAGGGGGGGTGTGAGGGGGGGTGTGAGTGAGTGAGGGGGGGTGTGAGGGGGGGGTGTGAGTGAGTGAGGGGGGGTGTGAGGGGGGGGTGTGAGTGAGTGAGGGGGGGTGTGAGGGGGGGGTGTGAGTGAGTGAGGGGGGGTGTGAGGGGGGGTGTGAGTGAGTGAGGGGGTGTGTGAGGGGGGGGTGTGAGTGAGTGAGGGGGGGTGTGAGGGGGGGGTGTGAGTGAGTGAGGGGGGGGTGTGAGGGGGGGGTGTGAGGGGTGGGAGTGAGTGAGTGAGGGGGGTGTGAGTGAGTGAGGGGGGTGTGAGTGAGTGAGGGGGGTGTGAGTGAGTGAGGGGGGGTGTGAGTGAGTGAGGGGGGGGTGTGAGAGGGGGGTGTGAGTGAGTGAGGGGGGGTGTGTGAGGGGGGGGTGTGAGTGAGTGAGGGGGGGTGTGAGGGGGGGGTGTGAGTGAGTGAGGGGGGGTGTGAGGGGGGGTGTGAGTGAGTGAGGGGGGGTGTGAGGGGGGGGTGTGAGTGAGTGAGGGGGGGTGTGAGGGGGGGGTGTGAGTGAGTGAGGGGGGGTGTGAGGGGGGGGTGTGAGTGAGTGAGGGGGGGTGTGAGGGGGGGGTGTGAGTGAGTGAGGGGGGGTGTGAGGGGGGGGTGTGAGTGAGTGAGGGGGGTGTGAGGGGGGGGTGTGAGTGAGTGAGGGGGGGGTGTGAGGGGGGGTGTGAGTGAGTGAGGGGGGGTGTGAGGGGGGGGTGTGAGTGAGTGAGGGGGGGTGTGAGGGGGGGGTGTGAGTGAGTGAGGGGGGGTGTGAGGGGGGGGTGTGAGTGAGTGAGGGGGGGTGTGAGGGGGGGTGTGTGAGTGAGTGAGGGGGGGTGTGAGGGGGGGGTGTGAGTGAGTGAGGGGGGGTGTGAGGGGGGGGTGTGAGTGAGTGAGGGGGGGTGTGAGGGGGGGGTGTGAGTGAGTGAGGGGGGGTGTGAGGGGGGGGTGTGAGTGAGTGAGGGGGGGTGTGAGGGGGGGTGTGAGTGAGGGGGGGTGTGAGGGGGGGGTGTGAGTGAGTGGGGGTGTGAGGGGGGGGTGTGAGTGAGTGAGGGGGGGTGTGAGGGGGGGTGTGAGTGAGTGAGGGGGGGGTGTGAGTGAGGGGGGGGTGTGAGTGAGTGAGGGGGGGTGTGAGTGAGTGAGGGGGGGTGTGAGTGGGGGTGTGAGGGGGGGGTGTGAGTGAGTGAGGGGGGGTGTGAGTGAGTGAGGGGGGGGAGTGAGGGGGGGAGTGAGGGGGGGTGTGAGTGAGTGAGGGGGGGGTGTGAGGGGGGGTGTGAGTGAGTGAGGGGGGGAGTGAGGGGGGGTGTGAGGGGGGGGTGTGAGTGAGTGAGGGGGGGTGTGAGGGGGGGGTGTGAGTGAGTGAGGGGGGGTGTGAGCGGGGGTGTGAGTGAGTGAGTGAGGGGGTGTGTGAGTGAGTGAGGGGGGAGTGAGTGAGGGGTGTGAGTGAGTGAGGGGGGAGTGAGTGAGGGGGGAGTGAGTGAGTGAGGGGGGGTGTGAGTGAGTGAGGGGGGGTGTGAGTGAGTGAGGGGGGGTGTGAGTGAGTGAGGGGGGGTGTGAGTGAGTGAGGGGTGTGAGTGAGTGAGTGAGGGGGTGTGTGAGTGAGTGAGGGGGGAGTGAGTGAGGGGTGTGAGTGAGTGAGGGGTGTGAGTGAGTGAGGGGTGTGAGTGAGGGGGGGTGTGAGTGAGGGGGGGTGTGAGTGAGGGGGGGTGTGAGTGAGGGGGGGGTGTGAGCGAGTGAGGGGTGTGAGTGAGGGGTGTGAGTGAGCGGGGGTGTGAGTGAGGGGGTGTGTGAGTGAGTGAGGGGGTGTGTGAGTGAGTGAGGTGTGAGTGAGGGGGTGTGTGAGTGAGTGAGGGGGTGTGTGAGTGAGTGAGGGGGGAGTGAGTGAGGGGTGTGAGTGAGTGAGGGGGGGTGTGAGTGAGTGAGGGGGGGTGTGAGTGAGGGGGGGTGTGAGTGAGGGGGGGTGTGAGTGAGGGGGGGTGTGAGTGAGGGGGGGTGTGAGTGAGCGGGGGTGTGAGTGAGCGGGGGTGTGAGTGAGCGGTTGTGAGTGAGTGAGCGGGGGTGTGAGTGAGGGGTGTGAGTGAGTGAGCGGGGGGTGTGAGTGAGCGGGGGTGTGAGTGAGGGTGTGTGAGTGAGGGGGGGTGTGAGTGAGTGAGGGGGGGTGTGAGTGAGTGAGCGGGGGTGTGAGTGAGCGGGGGTGTGAGTGAGCGGGGGTGTGAGTGAGCGAGGGGGTGTGTGAGTGAGGGGGGGGTGTGAGTGAGGGGGTGTGTGAGGGGGGGGTGTGAGTGAGTGAGGGGGGGTGTGAGGGGGGGGGTGTGAGTGAGTGAGGGGGGGTGTGAGGGGGGGGTGTGAGTGAGTGAGGGGGGGGTGTGAGTGAGTGAGGGGGGGTGTGAGGGGGGGGTGTGAGTGAGTGAGGGGGGGTGTGAGTGAGGGGGGGGGTGAGTGAGCGGGGGGTGTGAGTGAGTGAGTGAGGGGGTGTGTGAGTGAGTGAGGGGGGGAGTGAGTGAGGGGTGTGAGTGAGTGAGGGGGGGAGTGAGTGAGGGGGGAGTGAGTGAGGGGTGTGAGTGAGTGAGGGGGGAGTGAGTGAGGGGGGAGTGAGTGAGGGGTGGGAGTGAGTGAGTGAGGGGGGGTGTGAGTGAGTGAGGGGGGTGTGAGTGAGTGAGGGGGGTGTGAGTGAGTGAGGGGGGGTGTGAGAGGGGGGTGTGAGTGAGTGAGGGGGGGTGTGAGTGAGGGGGGGTGTGAGTGAGGGGGGGGTGTGAGTGAGTGAGTGAGGGGGTGTGTGAGTGAGTGAGGGGGGAGTGAGTGAGGGGTGTGAGTGAGTGAGGGGGGAGTGAGTGAGGGGGGAGTGAGTGAGGGGTGGGAGCGAGTGAGTGAGGGGGGTGTGAGTGTGTGAGGGGGGTGTGAGTGTGTGAGGGGGGTGTGAGTGAGTGAGGGGGGTGTGAGTGAGTGAGGGGGGGTGTGAGTGAGTGAGGGGGGTGTGAGTGAGTGAGTGAGGGGTGTGAGTGAGTGGTTGTGTGAGTGAGGGGGGGGGTGTGAGTGAGGGGGGGGGTGTGAGTGAGGGGGGGGTGTGAGCGAGTGAGGGGTGTGAGTGAGGGGTGTGAGTGAGCGAGCGGGGGTGTGAGCGAGCGGGGGTGTGAGTGAGGGGGTGTGTGAGCGAGTGAGGGGGTGTGTGAGTGAGTGAGGTGTGAGTGAGGGGGGGTGTGAGTGAGTGAGGGGGGGTTGTGAGTGAGTGAGGGGGGGTGTGAGTGAGGGGGGGTGTGAGTGAGGGGGGGTGTGAGTGAGTGAGGGGTGTGAGTGAGTGAGCGGGGGTGTGAGTGAGCGGGGGTGTGAGTGAGCGGGGGTGTGAGTGAGGGGTGTGAGTGAGTGAGCGGGGGTGTGAGTGAGTGAGCGGGGGTGTGAGTGAGGGTGTGAGTGATTGAGGGGGGGTGTGAGTGAGTGAGCGGGGGTGTGAGTGAGCGGGGGTGTGAGTGAGCGGGGGTGTGAGTGAGTGAGGGGGTGTGTGAGTGAGTGAGGGGGTGTGTGAGTGAGGGGGTGTGTGAGTGAGTGGGGAGTGAGTGAGGGGTGTGAGTGAGTGAGGGGTGTGAGTGAGTGAGGGGGGGTGTGAGTGAGTGAGGGGGGGTGTGAGTGAGTGAGGGGGGGTGTGAGTGAGTGAGGGGTGTGAGTGAGTGGGGGGTGTGAGTGAGTGAGGGGTGTGAGTGAGTGAGGGGGGGTGTGAGTGAGGGGGGTGTGAGTGAGGGGGGGTGTGAGTGAGTGAGGGGTGTGAGTGAGTGAGTGAGGGGTGTGAGTGAGTGAGGGGTGGGAGTGAGTGAGGGGTGGGAGTGAGTGAGGGGGGAGTGAGTGAGGGGGGTGTGAGTGAGTGAGGGGGGGTGTGAGTGAGTGAGGGGGGGTGTGAGTGAGTGAGGGGGGTGGGAGTGAGTGAGTGAGGGGTGTGAGTGAGTGAGGGGTGTGAGTGAGTGAGGGGGGGTGTGAGTGAGTGAGTGAGGGTGTGAGTGAGTGAGGGTGTGAGTGAGTGAGGGGGTGTGTGAGTGAGTGAGGGGGGAGTGAGTGAGGGGGTGTGTGAGTGAGTGAGGGGGGAGTGAGTGAGGGGGGAGTGAGTGAGGGGGGAGTGAGTGAGGGGGCGTGAGTGAGGGGGTGTGTGAGTGAGGGGGTGTGTGAGTGAGTGAGGGGTGTGAGTGAGTGAGGGGTGTGAGTGAGTGAGGGGTGTGAGTGAGGGGGGGGTGTGAGTGAGGGGGGGGTGTGAGTGAGTGAGGGGTGTGAGTGAGGGGTGTGAGTGAGTGAGCGGGGGGTGTGAGTGAGCGGGGGTGTGAGTGAGCGGGGGTGTGAGTGAGGGGGTGTGTGAGTGAGTGAGGGGGGAGTGAGTGAGGGGTGTGAGTGAGTGAGTGAGGGGTGTGAGTGAGTGAGGGGGGGTGTGAGTGAGTGAGGGGGGGTGTGAGTGAGGGGGGGTGTGAGTGAGGGGGGTGTGAGTGAGTGAGGGGTGTGAGTGAGTGAGCGGGGGTGTGAGTGAGCGGGGGTGTGAGTGAGTGAGCGGGGGTGTGAGTGAGCGGGGGTGTGAGTGAGGGTGTGAGTGAGTGAGGGTGTGAGTGAGTGAGGGGGGGTGTGAGTGAGTGAGGGGTGTGAGTGAGTGAGCGGGGGTGTGAGTGAGCGGGGGTGTGAGTGAGCGGGGGTGTGAGTGAGTGAGGGGGTGTGTGAGTGAGTGAGGGGGTGTGTGAGTGAGTGGGGAGTGAGTGAGGGGGTGTGTGAGTGAGTGGGGAGTGAGTGAGGGGTGTGAGTGAGTGAGGGGTGTGAGTGAGTGAGGGGGAGTGTGAGTGAGTGAGGGGGGGTGTGAGTGAGTGAGGGGTGTGAGTGGGGGGTGTGAGTGAGTGAGGGGGGGTGTGAGTGAGGGGGGGTGTGAGTGAGGGGGGTGTGAGTGAGGGGGTTGTGAGTGAGTGAGGGGTGTGAGTGAGTGAGGGGGGTGGGAGTGAGTGAGGGGTGGGAGTGAGTGAGGGGGGGTGTGAGTGAGGGGGGGTGTGAGTGAGGGGGGGTGTGAGCGAGGGGGGGTGTGAGCGAGGGGGGGTGTGAGCGAGGGGGGGTGTGAGCGAGGGGGGGTGTGAGCGAGTGAGTGAGGGGGTGTGTGAGTGAGTGAGGGGGGAGTGAGTGAGGGGTGTGAGTGAGTGAGGGGGGAGTGAGTGAGGGGGGAGTGAGTGAGGGGTGGGAGTGAGTGAGTGAGGGGGGTGTGAGTGAGGGGGGGGTGTGAGTGAGTGAGGGGGGGTGTGAGTGAGGGGGGTGTGAGTGAGTGAGGGGGGGGGTGTGAGTGAGTGAGGGGGGGTGTGAGGGGGGGGTGTGAGTGAGTGAGGGGGGGTGTGAGGGGGGGGGTGTGAGTGAGTGAGGGGGGGTGTGAGGGGGGGGTGTGAGTGAGTGAGGGGGGGTGTGAGGGGGGGGTGTGAGTGAGTGAGGGGGGGTGTGAGGGGGGGGTGTGAGTGAGTGAGGGGGGGTGTGAGGGGGGGGTGTGAGTGAGTGAGGGGGGGTGTGAGGGGAGGGTGTGAGTGAGTGAGGGGGGGTGTGAGGGGGGGGTGTGAGTGAGTGAGGGGGGGTGTGAGGGGGGGGTGTGAGTGAGTGAGGGGGGGTGTGAGGGGGGGGTGTGAGTGAGTGAGGGGGGGTGAGGGGGGGGTGTGAGTGAGTGAGGGGGGGTGTGAGGGGGGGGTGTGAGTGAGTGAGGGGGGGTGTGAGGGGGGGGTGTGAGTGAGTGAGGGGGGGTGTGAGGGGGGGGTGTGAGTGAGTGAGGGGGGGTGTGAGGGGGGGGTGTGAGTGAGTGAGGGGGGGTGTGAGGGGGGGGTGTGAGTGAGTGAGGGGGGGTGTGAGGGGGGGGTGTGAGTGAGTGAGGGGGGGGTGTGAGTGAGTGAGGGGGGGTGTGAGGGGGGGGGTGAGTGAGTGAGGGGGGGTGTGAGGGGGGGGTGTGAGTGAGTGAGGGGGGGGTGTGAGGGGGGGGTGTGAGTGAGGGGGGGTGTGAGGGGGGGGTGTGAGTGAGTGGGGGTGTGAGGGGGGGGGTGTGAGTGAGTGAGGGGGGGTGTGAGGGGGGGTGTGAGTGAGTGAGGGGGGGGTGTGAGTGAGTGAGGGGGGGGTGTGAGTGAGTGAGGGGGGGTGTGAGTGGGGGTGTGAGGGGGGGGTGTGAGTGAGTGAGGGGGGGTGTGAGTGAGTGAGGGGGGAGTGAGGGGGGAGTGAGGGGGGGTGTGAGTGAGTGAGGGGGGGGTGTGAGGGGGGGTGTGAGTGAGTGAGGGGGGAGTGAGGGGGGGTGTGGGGGGGGGTGTGAGTGAGTGAGGGGGGGTGTGAGGGGGGGGTGTGAGTGAGTGAGGGGGGGTGTGAGCGGGGGTGTGAGTGAGTGAGTGAGGGGGTGTGTGAGTGAGTGAGGGGGAGTGAGTGAGGGGTGTGAGTGAGTGAGGGGGGAGTGAGTGAGGGGGGAGTGAGTGAGTGAGGGGGGGTGTGTGAGTGAGGGGGGGTGTGAGTGAGTGAGGGGGGGTGTGAGTGAGTGAGGGGGGGTGTGAGTGAGTGAGGGGGGGTGTGAGTGAGTGAGGGGTGTGAGTGAGTGAGTGAGGGGTGTGTGAGTGAGTGAGGGGGGAGTGAGTGAGGGGTGTGAGTGAGTGAGGGGTGTGAGTGAGTGAGGGGTGTGAGTGAGGGGGGGTGTGAGTGAGGGGGGGTGTGAGTGAGGGGGGGTGTGAGTGAGGGGGGGGTGTGAGCGAGTGAGGGGTGTGAGTGAGGGGTGTGAGTGAGCGGGGGTGTGAGTGAGGGGGTGTGTGAGTGAGTGAGGGGGTGTGTGAGTGAGTGAGGTGTGAGTGAGGGGGTGTGTGAGTGAGTGAGGGGGTGTGTGAGTGAGTGAGGGGGGAGTGAGTGAGGGGTGTGAGTGAGTGAGGGGGGGTGTGAGTGAGTGAGGGTGGGAGTGAGTGAGTGAGGGGTGGGAGTGAGTGAGTGAGGGGTGGGAGTGAGTGAGTGAGGGGGGTGTGAGTGAGTGAGGGGTGGGAGTGAGTGAGCGAGGGGTGGGAGTGAGTGAGTGAGGGGTGGGAGTGAGCGAGGGGGGGTGTGAGTGAGCGAGGGGGGGTGTGAGTGAGCGAGGGGGGATGTGAGTGAGCGAGGGGGGATGTGAGTGAGCGAGGGGGGGTGTGAGTGAGCGAGGGGGGTGTGAGTGAGCGAGGGGGGTGTGAGTGAGCGAGGGGTGTGTGAGTGAGCGAGGGGGGGTGTGAGTGAGCGAGGGGGGGTGTGAGTGAGCGAGGGGGGGTGTGAGTGAGCGAGGGGGGTGTGAGTGAGTGAGTGAGTGGTGTGAGTGAGTGAGTGAGGGGTGTGAGTGGTGAGTGAGGGGTGTGAGTGAGTGAGGGGTGTGAGTGAGTGAGGGGGGGATGTGAGTGAGTGAGGGGGGATGTGAGTGAGTGAGTGAGGGGTGTGAGTGAGTGAGGGGGGTGTGAGTGGGGGGTGTGAGTGAGTGAGGGGTGGGAGTGAGTGAGTGAGGGGTGGGAGTGAGTGAGTGAGGGGTGGGAGTGAGTGAGTGAGGGGGGTGTGAGTGAGGGGGGGTGGTGAGTGAGTGAGGGGGGGGTGTGAGTGAGTGAGGGGGGGTGTGAGTGAGTGAGTGAGGGGGTGGTGAGTGAGTGAGTGAGGGGGGTGTGTGTGAGGGGGGGTGTGAGTGAGTGAGGGGGGGTGTGAGTGAGTGAGGGGGGGGTGTGAGTGAGTGAGGGGGGGTGTGAGTGAGTGAGGGGGGATGTGTGTGAGTGAGTGAGGGGGGTGTGAGTGAGTGAGGGGGGTGTGAGTGAGGGGTGTGAGTGAGTGAGGGGGGGTGTGAGTGAGTGAGGGGGGGTGTGAGTGAGTGGGAGTGAGTGAGGGGTGGGAGTGAGTGAGGGGGTGTGAGTGAGGGGGGTGGGAGTGAGGGGGTGTGAGTGAGTGAGGAGGGGTGTGTGAGTGAGGGGGGGTGTGAGTGAGGGGGGGGAGTGAGTGAGGGGGGTGGGAGTGAGTGAGGGGTGTAGTGAGTGAGGGGGGGTGTGAGTGAGGGGGGGTGTGAGTGAGGGGGGGTGTGTGAGGGGGGGTGTGAGTGAGGTGGGTGTGAGTGAGGGGGTGTGTGAGTGAGTGAGGGGGGAGTGAGTGAGGGGTGTGAGTGAGTGAGCGGGGGTGTGAGTGAGCGGGGGTGTGAGTGAGCGGGGGTGTGAGTGAGTGAGGGGTGTGAGTGAGTGGGAGTGAGTGAGGGGGGTGTGAGTGAGGGGGGGTGTGAGTGAGTGAGGGGTGTGAGTGAGTGAGGGGGGTGTGAGTGAGGGGGGGTGTGAGTGAGGGGGGGTGTGAGTGAGGGGGGGTGTGAGTGAGGGGGGGTGTGAGTGAGTGAGGGGGGAGTGAGTGAGGGGTGTGAGTGAGTGAGCGGGGGTGTGAGTGAGCGGGGGTGTGAGTGAGTGAGGGGTGTGAGTGAGTGAGGGGTGTGAGTGAGTGAGGGGTGTGAGTGAGTGAGGGGTGTGAGTGAGTGAGGGGGGGTGTGAGTGAGTGAGGGGGGGTGTGAGTGAGTGGGAGTGAGTGAGGGGGGTGGGAGTGAGTGAGGGGGGTGGGAGTGAGTGAGGGGTGTGAGTGAGTGAGGGGTGTGTGAGTGAGTGAGGGGGGGTGTGAGTGAGGGGGGGTGTGAGTGAGCGGGGGGGGTGTGAGTGAGTGAGGGGGGGTGTGAGTGAGTGAGGGGGGGTGTGAGTGAGTGAGGGGGGGTGTGAGTGAGTGAGGGGGGGTGTGAGTGAGTGAGGGGGGGTGTGAGTGGTGTGAGTGAGTGAGTGAGGGGTGTGAGTGAGTGAGGGGGGGTGTGAGTGAGTGAGGGGGGGTGTGAGTGAGCGGGGGTGTGAGTGAGGGTGTGAGTGAGTGAGTGAGGGGGTGTGTGAGTGAGTGAGGGTGGAGTGAGTGAGGGGGGAGTGAGTGAGGGGAAGTGAGTGAGGGGGGAGTGAGTGAGGGGGGTGTGAGTGAGTGAGGGGGGTGTGAGTGAGTGAGGGGGGTGTGAGTGAGTGAGGGGGGTGTGAGTGAGTGAGGGGGGTGTGAGTGAGTGAGGGGGGAGTGAGTGAGGGGGGGTGTGAGTGAGTGAGGGGGGGTGTGAGTGAGTGAGGGGGGGTGTGAGTGAGTGAGGGGGGGTGTGAGTGAGTGAGGGGGGGTGTGAGTGAGGAGTGGGGGTGTGAGTGAGTGAGGGGGGGTGTGAGTGAGTGAGGGGGGGTGTGAGTGAGTGAGTGAGGGGTGTGAGTGAGGGGTGTGAGTGAGTGAGGGTGTGAGTGAGTGAGGGGGTGTGTGAGTGAGTGAGGGGGGAGTGAGTGAGGGGGTGTGTGAGTGAGGGGGTGTGTGAGTGAGCGGGGGTGAGTGAGCGGGGGTGTGAGTGAGTGAGTGAGGGGGTGTGTGAGTGAGTGAGGGTGGAGTGAGTGAGGGTGGAGTGAGTGAGGGGTGTGAGTGAGTGAGGGGGGAGTGAGTGAGGGGGGAGTGAGTGAGGGGGGAGTGAGTGAGGGGGGAGTGAGTGACTGAGGGGGGTGTGAGTGACTGAGGGGGGAGTGAGTGAGGGGGGGTGTGAGTGAGTGAGGGGGGGGTGTGAGTGAGTGAGGGGGGGTGGGAGTGAGTGAGTGAGGGGTGTGAGTGAGTGAGGGGGTGTGTGAGTGAGTGAGGGGGGAGTGAGTGAGGGGGTGTGTGAGTGAGTGAGGGGGGAGTGAGTGAGGGGGTGTGTGAGTGAGTGAGGGGTGTGAGTGAGGGGGGGGTGTGAGTGTGTGAGGGGTGTGAGTGAGTGAGGAGGGGGGTGTGAGTGAGTGAGGGGGGGTGTGAGTGAGGGGGGGTGTGAGTGAGGGGGGGTGTGAGTGAGGGAGGGGTGTGAGTGAGTGAGGGGTGTGAGTGAGTGAGGGGTGTGAGTGATTGAGGGGTGTGAGTGAGTGAGGGGTGTGTGAGTGAGTGAGGGGTGTGAGTGAGTGGGGGGTGTGAGTGAGTGGGGGGTGTGAGTGAGTGAGGGGTGTGAGTGAGTGGGGGGTGTGAGTGAGTGAGGGGGGGTGTGAGTGAGTGAGGGGTGTGAGTGAGTGAGGGGGGGTGTGAGTGAGTGAGGGGGGTGTGAGTGAGGGGGGGTGTGAGTGAGTGAGGGGTGTGAGTGAGTGAGTGAGGGGGGTGTGAGTGAGGGGGGGTGTGAGTGAGTGAGGGGTGTGAGTGAGTGAGTGAGGGGTGTGAGTGAGTGAGTGAGGGGTGTGAGTGAGTGAGTGAGGGGTGTGAGTGAGTGAGTGAGGGGTGTGAGTGAGTGAGGGGTGTGAGTGAGGGGGGGTGTGAGTGAGGGGGGGGTGTGAGTGAGGTGTGAGTGAGTGAGGGGTGGGAGTGAGTGAGTGAGGGGGGTGTGAGTGAGTGAGGGGTGGGAGTGAGTGAGTGAGAGGGGGGTGTGAGTGAGTGAGAGGGGGGTGGGAGTGAGTGAGTGAGGGGTGGGAGTGAGTGAGTGAGGGGGGATGTGAGTGAGTGAGGGGGGATGTGAGTGAGTGAGGGGGGATGTGAGTGAGTGAGGGGGGGTGTGAGTGAGGGGGGGTGTGGGGGGGGGTGTGAGGGGGGGGTGTGGGGGGGGTGTGAGGGGGGGTGTGGGGGGGGTGTGAGAGTGAGTGAGGGGGGGTGTGAGGGGGGGGTGTGAGTGAGTGAGGGGGGTGGGAGTGAGTGAGTGAGGGGTGTGAGTGAGGGGTGTGAGTGAGTGAGGGGGTGTGTGAGTGAGGGGGTGTGTGAGTGAGGGGGTGGGGGAGTGAGTGAGGGGGTGTGTGAGTGAGGGGGTGTGTGAGTGAGGGGGTGTGTGAGTGAGGGGGTGTGTGAGTGAGGGGGTGTGTGAGTGAGCGGGGGTGTGAGTGAGCGGGGGTGTGAGTGAGCGGGGGTGTGAGTGAGGGAGTGAGGGGGTGTGTGAGTGAGTGAGGGTGGAGTGAGTGAGGGGTGTGAGTGAGTGAGGGGGGAGTGAGTGAGGGGGGAGTGAGTGAGGGGGGAGTGAGTGAGGGGGGTGTGAGTGACTGAGGGGGGTGTGAGTGACTGAGGGGGGAGTGAGTGAGGGGGGGTGTGAGTGAGTGAGGGGGGGTGTGAGTGAGTGAGGTGGGTGGGAGTGAGTGAGTGAGGGTGTGAGTGAGTGAGTGAGGGGGGAGTGAGTGAGGGGGGAGTGAGTGAGGGGGTGGGGGAGTGAGTGAGGGGGTGTGTGAGTGAGGGGGGGGTGTGAGTGTGTGAGGGGTGTGAGTGAGTGAGGAGGGGTGTGAGTGAGTGAGGGGGGGTGTGAGTGAGGGGGGGTGTGAGTGAGGGGGGGTGTGAGGTGAGTGAGGGGTGTGAGTGAGTGAGGGGTGTGAGTGATTGAGGGGTGTGAGTGAGTGAGGGGTGTGTGAGTGAGTGAGGGGTGTGAGTGAGTGGGGGGTGTGAGTGAGTGGGGGGTGTGAGTGAGTGGGGGGTGTGAGTGAGTGGGGGGTGTGAGTGAGTGAGGGGTGTGAGTGAGTGGGGGGTGTGAGTGAGTGAGGGGTGTGAGTGAGTGAGGGGGGTGTGAGTGAGTGAGGGGGGTGTGAGTGAGGGGGGGTGTGAGTGAGTGAGGGGTGTGAGTGAGTGAGGGGGGGTGTGAGTGAGGGGGGTGTGAGTGAGGGGGGGGTGTGAGTGAGTGAGGGGTGTGAGTGAGTGAGTGAGGGGGGTGTGAGTGAGGGGGGGTGTGAGTGAGTGAGGGGTGTGAGTGAGTGAGTGAGGGGTGTGAGTGAGTGAGTGAGGGGTGTGAGTGAGTGAGTGAGGGGTGTGAGTGAGTGAGGGGTGTGAGTGAGTGAGGGGTGTGAGTGAGTGAGGGGGGGTGTGAGTGAGTGAGGGGGTGTGAGTGAGGGGGGGTGTGAGTGAGTGAGGGGGGTGTGAGTGAGGGGGGGGTGTGAGTGAGTGAGGGGGGTGTGAGTGAGGTGTGAGTGAGTGAGGGGTGGGAGTGAGTGAGTGAGGGGGGTGTGAGTGAGTGAGGGGTGGGAGTGAGTGAGTGAGAGGGGGGTGTGAGTGAGTGAGAGGGGGGTGTGAGTGAGTGAGGGGGGGTGTGAGGGGGGGGTGTGAGTGAGTGAGGGGGGGTGTGAGGGGGGGGTGTGAGTGAGTGAGGGGGGGTGTGAGTGAGGGGGGGTGTGAGTGAGGGGGGGTGTGAGTGAGTGAGGGGGGGGTGTGAGTGAGGGGGGGTGTGAGTGAGGGGGGGTGTGAGTGAGCGGGGGTGTGAGTGAGTGAGTGAGGGGGTGTGTGAGTGAGTGAGGGGGGAGTGAGTGAGGGGTGTGAGTGAGTGAGGGGGGAGTGAGTGAGGGGTGGGAGTGAGTGAGTGAGGGGGGTGTGAGTGAGTGAGGGGGGTGTGAGTGAGTGAGGGGGGTGTGAGTGAGTGAGGGGGGTGTGAGTGAGTGAGGGGGGTGTGAGAGTGGGGGTGTGAGTGAGTGAGGGGGGGTGTGAGTGAGTGAGGGGGGGGTGTGAGAGGGGGGTGTGAGTGAGTGAGGGGGGGTGTTGAGGGGGGGTGTGAGTGAGGGGGGGTGTGAGTGAGGGGGGGTGTGAGTGAGCGGGGGTGTGAGTGAGTGAGTGAGGGGGTGTGTGAGTGAGTGAGGGGGGAGTGAGTGAGGGGTGTGTGAGTGAGGGGTGGGAGCGAGTGAGTGAGGGGGGTGTGAGTGAGTGAGGGGGGTGTGAGTGAGTGAGGGGGGTGTGAGTGAGTGGGGGTGTGAGTGAGTGAGGGGGGGTGTGAGTGAGTGAGGGGGGGTGTGAGTGAGTGAGGGGGGTGTGAGTGAGTGAGGGGGTGTGAGTGAGTGAGTGAGGGGTGTGAGTGAGTGAGGGTGTGAGTGAGTGAGGGGTGTGAGTGAGGGGGGGGGTGTGAGTGAGGGGGGGGGTGTGAGTGAGGGGGGGGGTGTGAGTGAGGGGGGGGTGTGAGCGAGTGAGGGGTGTGAGTGAGGGGTGTGAGCGAGCGGGGGTGTGAGCGAGCGGGGGTGTGAGCGAGCGGGGGTGTGAGTGAGGGGGTGTGTGAGCGAGTGAGGGGGTGTGTGAGTGAGTGAGGTGTGAGTGAGGGGGTGTGTGAGTGAGTGAGGGGGTGTGTGAGTGAGTGAGGGGGTGTGGGAGTGAGTGAGGGGGTGTGTGAGTGAGTGAGGGGGTGTGGGAGTGAGTGAGGGGGAGTGAGTGAGGGGGGAGTGAGTGAGGGGTGTGAGTGAGTGAGGGGGGGTGTGAGTGAGTGAGGGGGGGTGTGAGTGAGTGAGGGGGGGTGTGAGTGAGTGAGGGGGGGTGTGAGTGAGGGGGGGTGTGAGTGAGGGGGGGTGTGAGTGAGGGGGGGTGTGAGTGAGTGAGGGGTGTGAGTGAGTGAGCGGGGTGTGAGTGAGCGGGGGTGTGAGTGAGGGGTGTGAGTGAGTGAGCGGGGGTGTGAGTGAGGGGTGTGAGTGAGTGAGCGGGGGTGTGAGTGAGGGTGTGAGTGAGTGAGGGGGGGTGTGAGTGAGTGAGCGGGGGTGTGAGTGAGCGGGGGTGTGAGTGAGCGGGGGTGTGAGTGAGTGAGGGGGTGTGTGAGTGAGTGAGGGGGTGTGTGAGTGAGGGGGTGTGTGAGTGAGGGGGTGTGTGAGTGAGTGGGGAGTGAGTGAGGGGTGTGAGTGAGTGAGGGGGGGTGTGAGTGAGTGAGGGGGGGTGTGAGTGAGTGAGGGGGGGTGTGAGTGAGTGAGGGGTGTGAGTGAGTGGGGGGTGTGAGTGAGTGAGGGGGGGTGTGAGTGAGGGGGGGTGTGAGTGAGGGGGGGGTGTGAGTGAGGGGGGTGTGAGTGAGGGGGGGTGTGAGTGAGTGAGGGGTGTGAGTGAGTGAGTGAGGGGTGTGAGTGAGTGAGTGAGGGGTGTGAGTGAGTGAGGGGTGGGAGTGAGTGAGGGGGGAGTGAGTGAGGGGGGTGTGAGTGAGTGAGGGGGGTGTGAGTGAGTGAGGGGGGGTGTGAGTGAGTGAGGGGGGTGTGAGTGAGTGAGGGGGGTGTGAGTGAGTGAGGGGGGTGGGAGTGAGTGAGTGAGGGGTGTGAGTGAGTGAGGGGGGTTGTGAGTGAGTGAGGGTGTGAGTGAGTGAGGGTGTGAGTGAGTGAGGGGGTGTGTGAGTGAGTGAGGGGGGAGTGAGTGAGGGGGGAGTGAGTGAGGGGGGAGTGAGTGAGGGGGTGTGTGAGTGAGTGAGGGGGGAGTGAGTGAGGGGGGAGTGAGTGAGGGGGGAGTGAGTGAGGGGGGGAGTGAGTGAGGGGGTGTGTGAGTGAGTGAGGGGTGTGAGTGAGTGAGGGGTGTGAGTGAGGGGGGGGGTGTGAGTGAGGGGGGGGGTGTGAGTGAGGGGGGGGGTGTGAGTGAGGGGGGGGGTGTGAGTGAGGGGGGGGGGTGTGAGTGAGGGGGGGGTGTGAGTGAGTGAGGGGTGTGAGTGAGGGGTGTGAGTGAGTGAGCGGGGGTGTGAGTGAGCGGGGGTGTGAGTGAGGGGGTGTGTGAGTGAGTGAGGGGGGAGTGAGTGAGGGGTGTGAGTGAGTGAGGGGGGGTGTGAGTGAGTGAGGGGGGGTGTGAGTGAGTGAGGGGGGGTGTGAGTGAGTGAGGGGGGGTGTGAGTGAGTGAGGGGGGGTGTGAGTGAGGGGGGGTGTGAGTGAGGGGGGGTGTGAGTGAGGGGGGGTGTGAGTGAGGGGGGTGTGAGTGAGTGAGGGGTGTGAGTGAGTGAGCGGGGGTGTGAGTGAGCGGGGGTGTGAGTGAGTGAGCGGGGGTGTGAGTGAGCGGGGGTGTGAGTGAGGGTGTGAGTGAGTGAGGGGGGGTGTGAGTGAGTGAGGGGTGTGAGTGAGTGAGCGGGGGGTGTGAGTGAGCGGGGGTGTGAGTGAGGGTGTGAGTGAGTGAGGGGGGGTGTGAGTGAGTGAGGGGTGTGAGTGAGTGAGCGGGGGTGTGAGTGAGCGGGGGTGTGAGTGAGTGAGGGGGTGTGTGAGTGAGTGAGGGGGTGTGTGAGTGAGTGGGGAGTGAGTGAGGGGGTGTGTGAGTGAGTGGGGAGTGAGTGAGGGGTGTGAGTGAGTGAGGGGTGTGAGTGAGTGAGGGGAGTGTGAGTGAGTGAGGGGGGTGTGAGTGAGTGAGGGGTGGGAGTGAGTGAGGGGGGAGTGAGTGAGGGGGGTGTGAGTGAGTGAGGGGGGTGTGAGTGAGTGAGGGGGGTGTGAGTGAGTGAGGGGTGGGAGTGAGTGAGTGAGGGGTGGGAGTGAGTGAGTGAGGGGGGTGTGAGTGAGTGAGGGGTGGGAGTGAGTGAGTGAGGGGTGGGAGTGAGTGAGTGAGGGGTGGGAGTGAGCGAGGGGGGTGTGAGTGAGCGAGGGGGGGTGTGAGTGAGCGAGGGGGGGTGTGAGTGAGCGAGCGGGGGTGTGAGTGAGCGAGGGGGGTGTGAGTGAGCGAGGGGGGTGTGAGTGAGCGAGGGGGGGTGTGAGTGAGCGAGGGGGGGTGTGAGTGAGCGAGGGGGGGTGTGAGTGAGCGAGGGGGGTGTGAGTGAGTGAGTGGGGGGTGTGAGTGAGTGAGTGAGTGGGGGGTGTGAGTGAGTGAGTGAGGGGTGTGAGTGAGTGAGTGAGGGGGTGTGAGTGAGTGAGGGGTGTGAGTGAGTGAGGGGGGATGTGAGTGAGTGAGGGGGGATGTGAGTGAGTGAGTGAGGGGTGTGAGTGAGTGAGGGGGGTGTGAGTGGGGGGTGTGAGTGAGTGAGGGGTGGGAGTGAGTGAGTGAGGGGTGGGAGTGAGTGAGTGAGGGGGGTGTGAGTGAGGGGGGGTGTGAGTGAGTGAGGGGGGGTGTGAGTGAGTGAGTGAGGGGTGTGAGTGAGTGAGGGGTGTGAGTGAGTGAGGGGGGATGTGAGTGAGTGAGGGGGGATGTGAGTGAGTGAGGGGGGATGTGAGTGAGTGAGGGGGGGTGTGTGAGTGAGGGGGGTGTGAGTGAGTGAGGGGGGGTGTGAGTGAGTGAGGGGGGGTGTGAGTGAGTGAGGGGGGGTGTGAGTGAGTGAGGGGGGGTGTGAGTGAGTGAGGGGGGATGTGAGTGAGTGAGGGGGGATGTGTGTGAGTGAGTGAGGGGGGTGTGAGTGAGTGAGCGGGGGTGTGAGTGAGGGGTGTGAGTGAGTGAGGGGGGTGTGAGTGAGTGAGGGGGGGTGTGAGTGAGTGAGGGGGGGTGTGAGTGAGGGGGGTGTGAGTGAGTTAGGGGGGTTGTGAGTGAGTGGGAGTGAGTGAGGGGGTGGGAGTGAGTGAGGGGGGTGGGAGTGAGGGGTGTGAGTGAGTGAGGAGGGGTGTGAGTGAGTGAGGGGGGGTGTGAGTGAGGGGGGGTGTGAGTGAGCGGGGGTGTGAGTGAGTGAGGGGGTGTGTGAGTGAGTGAGGGGGGAGTGAGGGGGGGTGTGAGTGAGTGAGGGGGGGTGTGAGTGAGGGGGGTGTGAGTGAGTGAGGGGGGTTGTGAGTGAGTGGGAGTGAGTGAGGGGGGTGGGAGTGAGTGAGGGGTGTGAGTGAGTGAGGGGGGGTGGGAGTGAGTGAGGGGTGTGAGTGAGTGAGGGGGGGTGTGAGTGAGTGAGGGGGGGTGTGAGTGAGTGAGGGGGGGTGTGAGTGAGGGGGGTGTGAGTGAGGGGGGGTGTGAGTGAGGGGGGGTGTGAGTGAGGGGGGGTGTGAGTGAGGGGGGGTGTGAGTGAGCGGGGGGGTGTGAGTGAGCGGGGGTGTGTGAGTGAGTGAGGGGGGAGTGAGTGAGGGGTGTGAGTGAGTGAGCGGGGGTGTGAGTGAGCGGGGGTGTGAGTGAGCGGGGGTGTGAGTGAGTGAGGGGGTGTGAGTGAGTGAGGGGGTGTGTGAGTGAGTGAGGGGGGAGTGAGTGAGGGGTGTGAGTGAGTGAGGGGTGTGAGTGAGTGAGGGGGGGTGTGAGTGAGGGGGGGTGGGAGTGAGTGAGGGGTGTGAGTGAGTGAGGGGGGGTGTGAGTGAGGGGGGGTGTGAGTGAGGGGGGGTGTGAGTGAGGGGGGGTGTGAGTGAGGGGGGGTGTGAGTGAGGGGGTGTGTGAGTGAGTGAGGGGGGAGTGAGTGAGGGGGTGTGAGTGAGGAGCGGGGGTGTGAGTGAGCGGGGGTGTGTGAGTGAGGGGTGTGAGTGAGTGGGGTGGGAGTGAGTGAGGGGTGTGAGTGAGTGAGGGGGGGTGTGAGTGAGTGAGGGGTGTGAGTGAGTGAGGGGTGTGAGTGAGTGAGGGGGGGTGTGAGTGAGGGGGGGTGTGAGTGAGGGGGGGTGTGAGTGAGGGGGTGTGTGAGTGAGTGAGGGGGGAGTGAGTGAGGGGTGTGAGTGAGTGAGCGGGGGTGTGAGTGAGCGGGGGTGTGAGTGAGCGGGGGTGTGAGTGAGTGAGGGGTGTGAGTGAGTGAGGGGTGTGAGTGAGTGAGGGGGGGTGTGAGTGAGTGAGGGGGGGTGTGAGTGAGTGGGAGTGAGTGAGGGGGGTGGGAGTGAGTGAGGGGGGTGGGAGTGAGTGAGGGGTGTGAGTGAGTGAGGGGTGTGTGAGTGAGTGAGGGGTGTGTGAGTGAGTGAGGGGGGGTGTGAGTGAGCGGGGGTGTGAGTGAGCGGGGGTGTGAGTGAGCGAGGGGGGAGTGAGTGAGGGGTGTGAGTGAGTGAGTGGGGGTGTGAGTGAGTGAGGGGGGTGTGAGTGAGTGAGGGGGGGTGTGAGTGAGTGAGGGGGGGTGTGAGTGAGTGAGGGGGGGTGTGAGTGAGTGAGGGGGGTGTGAGTGAGTGGGGGGTGTGAGTGAGTGGGGGGTGTGAGTGAGTGGGGGGTGTGAGTGAGTGAGGGGCGTGAGTGAGTGAGGGGGGTGTGAGTGAGGGGGGGTGTGAGTGAGTGAGGGGTGTGAGTGAGTGAGGGGGGGTGTGAGTGAGGGGGGGTGTGAGTGAGTGAGGGGGGTGTGAGTGAGGGGGGGTGTGAGTGAGGGGGGGTGTGAGTGAGTGAGGGGTGTGAGTGAGTGAGTGAGGGGGGTGTGAGTGAGGGGTGTGAGTGAGTGAGGGGTGTGAGTGAGTGAGGGGTGTGAGTGAGTGAGTGAGGGGTGTGTGAGTGAGTGAGGGGTGTGAGTGAGTGAGGGGTGTGAGTGAGTGAGGGGGGGTGTGAGTGAGGGGGGGTGTGAGTGAGGGGGGGGTGTGAGTGAGGTGTGAGTGAGTGAGGGGTGGGAGTGAGTGAGTGAGGGGGGTGTGAGTGAGTGAGGGGTGGGAGTGAGTGAGTGAGAGGGGGGTGTGAGTGAGTGAGAGGGGGGTGGGAGTGAGTGAGAGGGGGGTGGGAGTGAGTGAGGGGGGATGTGAGTGAGTGAGGGGGGGTGTGTGTGAGTGAGTGAGGGGTGGGAGTGAGTGAGTGAGGGGGGTGTGAGTGAGTGAGGGGGGTGTGAGTGAGTGAGGGGGGATGTGAGTGAGTGAGGGGGGATGTGAGTGAGTGAGGGGGGGTGTGAGTGAGGTGTGAGTGAGTGAGGGGTGGGAGTGAGTGAGTGAGGGGGGTGTGAGTGAGTGAGGGGTGGGAGTGAGTGAGTGAGAGGGGGGTGTGAGTGAGTGAGAGGGGGGTGGGAGTGAGTGAGTGAGGGGTGGGAGTGAGTGAGTGAGGGGGGATGTGAGTGAGTGAGGGGGGATGTGAGTGAGTGAGGGGGGATGTGAGTGAGTGAGGGGGGGTGTGTGTGAGTGAGTGAGGGGTGGGAGTGAGTGAGTGAGGGGGGTGTGAGTGAGTGAGGGGTGGGAGTGAGTGAGTGAGAGGGGGGTGGGAGTGAGTGAGAGGGGGGTGGGAGTGAGTGAGTGAGGGGTGGGAGTGAGTGAGTGAGGGGGGATGTGAGTGAGTGAGGGGGGATGTGAGTGAGTGAGGGGGATGTGAGTGAGTGAGGGGGGGTGTGAGTGAGTGAGGGGGGGTGTGAGGGGGGGTGTGAGTGGGGGGGGTGTGAGGGGGGGTGTGGGGGGGGTGTGAGGGGGGGTGTGAGAGTGAGTGAGGGGGGGTGTGAGGGGGGGGTGTGAGTGAGTGAGGGGGGGTGTGAGGGGGGGTGTGAGGGGGGGGTGTGAGGGGGGGTGTGAGTGAGTGGGGGGGGGTGTGAGTGAGTGAGGGGGGGTGTGAGGGGGGGGTGTGAGTGAGTGAGGGGGGTGTGTGAGTGAGTGAGGGTTGGGAGTGAGTGAGTGAGGGTTGGGAGTGAGTGAGTGAGGGGGGTGTGAGTGAGTGAGGGGGGTGTGAGTGAGGGGGGGGTGTGAGTGAGTGAGGGGGGGTGTGAGTGAGTGAGGGGGGGTGTGAGTGAGTGAGGGGGGGTGTGAGTGAGTGAGTGAGGGGTGTGAGTGAGTGAGGGGTGTGAGTGAGTGAGGGGTGTGAGTGAGTGAGGGGTGTGAGTGAGTGAGGGGTGTGAGTGAGTGAGGGGGGGTGTGAGGGGGGGGTGTGAGTGAGAGAGGGGGGGTGTGAGGGGGGGGTGTGAGTGAGAGAGGGGGGGTGTGAGGGGGGGTGTGAGTGAGAGGGGGGTGTGAGGGGGGGTGTGAGGGGGGGGGTGTGAGTGAGTGAGGGGGGTGTGAGTGAGTGAGGGGTGTGAGTGAGTGAGGGGTGTGAGTGAGTGAGGGGTGTGAGTGAGTGAGGGGTGTGAGTGAGTGAGGGGTGTGAGTGAGTGAGGGGGGTGTGAGTGGGGGGTGTGAGTGAGTGAGGGGTGGGAGTGAGGGGGGGTGTGAGTGAGTGGGGGGGGGTGTGAGGGGGGGGTGTGAGGGGGGGGTGTGAGTGAGTGAGGGGGGGTGTGAGGGGGGGGTGTGAGGGGGGGGTGTGAGTGAGTGAGGGGGGTGTGAGGGGGGGGTGTGAGTGAGTGAGGGGGGGTGTGAGGGGGGGGTGTGAGTGAGTGGGGGGGGTGTGAGGGGGGGGTGTGAGTGAGTGAGGGGGGGTGTGAGGGGGGGTGTGAGTGAGTGAGGGGGGTGTGAGGGGGGGGTGTGAGTGAGTGAGGGGGGTGTGAGGGGGGGGTGTGAGTGAGTGAGGGGGGGTGTGGGGGGGGGTGTGAGTGAGTGAGGGGGGGTGTGAGGGGGGGTGTGAGTGAGTGGGGGGGGTGTGAGGGGGGGGTGTGAGTGAGGGGGGGGTGTGAGTGAGGGGGTGTGTGAGGGGGGGGTGTGAGTGAGGGGGTGTGTGAGGGGGGGGTGTGAGTGAGTGAGGGGGGTTGTGAGGGGGGGTGAGTGAGAGGGGGGGTGTGAGTGAGTGAGGGGGGGTGTGAGGGGGGGGTGTGAGTGAGTGAGGGGGGGTGTGAGTGTGTGAGGGGCGGTGTGAGTGAGGGGGGGTGTGAGGGGGGGGTGTGAGTGAGGGGGGGGTGTGAGTGAGGGGGGGTGTGAGGGGGGGGTGTGAGTGAGGGGGGGTGTGAGGGGGGGGTGTGAGTGAGGGGGGGTGTGAGGGGGGGGTGTGAGTGAGTGAGGGGGGGTGTGAGGGGGGGGTGTGAGTGAGTGAGGGGGTTGTGAGGGGGGGGTGAGTGAGTGAGGGGGGGTGTGAGTGAGTGAGGGGGGTTGTGAGGGGGGGGTGAGTGAGTGAGGGGGGGTGTGAGTGAGTGGGGGGGGTGTGAGTGAGGGGGGGGTGTGAGTGAGTGAGGGGGGGTGTGAGGGGGGGTGTGAGTGAGTGAGGGGGGTGTGAGGGGGGGGTGTGAGTGAGTGAGGGGGGGTGTGAGGGGGGGGTGTGAGTGAGTGAGGGGGGGTGTGAGTCAGTGAGGGGGGGTGTGAGTGAGGGGGGGGGTGTGAGTGAGGGGGGGTGTGAGTGAGTGAGGGGGGGTGTGAGTGAGTGAGGGGGGGTGTGAGTGAGTGAGGGGGGGGTGTGAGTGAGGGGGGGTGTGAGTGAGTGAGGGGGGGTGTGAGTGAGTGAGGGGTGGGAGTGAGTGAGGGGTGTGAGTGAGTGAGGGGGGGGTGTGAGTGAGTGAGGGGGGTGTGAGTGAGTGAGTGAGGGGTGTGAGTGAGTGGGGGTGTGAGTGAGGGGGGGGGTGTGAGTGAGGGGGGGGGTGTGAGTGAGGGGGGGGTGTGAGCGAGTGAGGGGTGTGAGTGAGGGGTGTGAGCGAGCGGGGGTGTGAGCGAGCGGGGGTGTGAGCGATGAGCGAGCGGGGGTGTGAGTGAGGGGGTGTGTGAGCGAGTGAGGGGGTGTGTGAGTGAGTGAGGTGTGAGTGAGGGGGTGTGTGAGTGAGTGAGGGGGTGTGTGAGTGAGTGAGGGGGTGTGGGAGTGAGTGAGGGGGGAGTGAGTGAGGGGGGAGTGAGTGAGGGGTGTGAGTGAGTGAGGGGGGGTGTGAGTGAGTGAGGGGGGGTGTGAGTGAGTGAGGGGGGGTGTGAGTGAGTGAGGGGGGGTGTGAGTGAGGGGGGTGTGAGTGAGGGGGTGTGAGTGAGGGGGGGTGTGAGTGAGGTGAGCGGGGGTGTGAGTGAGCGGGGGTGTGAGTGAGGGGTGTGAGTGAGTGAGCGGGGGTGTGAGTGAGGGGTGTGAGTGAGTGAGCGGGGGTGTGAGTGAGGGTGTGAGTGAGTGAGGGGGGGTGTGAGTGAGTGAGCGGGGGTGTGAGTGAGCGGGGGTGTGAGTGAGCGGGGGTGTGAGTGAGTGAGGGGGTGTGTGAGTGAGTGAGGGGGTGTGTGAGTGAGGGGGTGTGTGAGTGAGGTGGGGAGTGATGAGTGAGGGGTGTGAGTGAGTGAGGGGGGGTGTGCGTGAGTGAGGGGGGGTGTGAGTGAGTGAGGGGGGGTGTGAGTGAGTGAGGGGTGTGAGTGAGTGGGGGTGTGAGTGAGTGAGGGGGGGTGTGAGTGAGGGGGGGTGTGAGTGAGGGGGGGTGTGAGTGAGGGGGGGTGTGAGTGAGGGGGGGTGTGAGTGAGTGAGGGGTGTGAGTGAGTGAGTGAGGGGTGTGAGTGAGTGAGTGAGGGGTGTGAGTGAGTGAGGGGTGGGAGTGAGTGAGGGGGAGTGAGTGAGGGGGGTGTGAGTGAGTGAGGGGGGTGTGAGTGAGTGAGGGGGGGTGTGAGTGAGTGAGGGGGGGTGTGAGTGAGTGAGGGGGGTGTGAGTGAGTGAGGGGGTGGGGGAGTGAGTGAGTGAGGGGTGTGAGTGAGTGAGGGGGGTTGTGAGTGAGTGAGGGTGTGAGTGAGTGAGGGTGTGAGTGAGTGAGGGGGTGTGTGAGTGAGTGAGGGGGGAGTGAGTGAGGGGGGAGTGAGTGAGGGGGGAGTGAGTGAGGGGGTGTGTGAGTGAGTGAGGGGTGTGAGTGAGTGAGGGGTGTGAGTGAGGGGGGGGGTGTGAGTGAGGGGGGGGGTGTGAGTGAGGGGGGGGGTGTGAGTGAGGGGGGGGGTGTGAGTGAGGGGGGGGGGTGTGAGTGAGGGGGGGTGTGAGTGAGTGAGGGGTGTGAGTGAGGGGTGTGAGTGAGTGAGCGGGGGTGTGAGTGAGCGGGGTGGTGAGGGGGGTGTGAGTGAGTGAGGGGGGAGTGAGTGAGGGTGTGAGTGAGTGAGGGGGGTGTGAGTGAGTGAGGGGGGGTGTGAGTGAGTGAGGGGGGGTGTGAGTGAGTGAGGGGGGGTGTGAGTGAGGGGGGGTGTGAGTGAGGGGGGTGTGAGTGAGTGAGGGGTGTGAGTGAGTGAGCGGGGGTGTGAGTGAGCGGGGGTGTGAGTGAGTGAGCGGGGGTGTGAGTGAGCGGGGGTGTGAGTGAGGGTGTGAGTGAGTGAGGGGGGTGTGAGTGAGTGAGGGGTGTGAGTGAGTGAGCGGGGGTGTGAGTGAGCGGGGGTGTGAGTGAGTGAGGGGGTGTGTGAGTGAGTGAGGGGGTGTGTGAGTGAGTGGGGAGTGAGTGAGGGGGTGTGTGAGTGAGTGGGGAGTGAGTGAGGGGTGTGAGTGAGTGAGGGGTGTGAGTGAGTGAGGGGGAGTGTGAGTGAGTGAGGGGGGTGTGAGTGAGTGAGGGGTGGGAGTGAGTGAGGGGGGAGTGAGTGAGGGGGGTGTGAGTGAGTGAGTATGGTGTGAGTGAGTGAGGGGGGTGTGAGTGAGTGAGGGGTGGGAGTGAGTGAGTGAGGGGTGGGAGTGAGTGAGTGAGGGGGGTGTGAGTGAGTGAGGGGTGGGAGTGAGTGAGTGAGGGGTGGGAGTGAGTGAGTGAGGGGTGGGAGTGAGCGAGGGGGGGTGTGAGTGAGCGAGGGGGGGGTGTGAGTGAGCGAGGGGGGGTGTGAGTGAGCGAGGGGGGGTGTGAGTGAGCGAGCGGGGGTGTGAGTGAGCGAGGGGGGTGTGAGTGAGCGAGGGGGGTGTGAGTGAGCGAGGGGGGTGTGAGTGAGCGAGGGGGGGTGTGAGTGAGCGAGGGGGGGTGTGAGTGAGCGAGGGGGGGTGTGAGTGAGCGAGGGGGGTGTGAGTGAGTGAGTGGGGGGTGTGAGTGAGTGAGTGGGGGTGTGAGTGAGTGAGGGGGGGTGTGAGTGAGTGAGTGAGGGGTGTGAGTGAGTGAGTGAGGGGTGTGAGTGAGTGAGGGGGGATGTGAGTGAGTGAGGGGGATGTGAGTGAGTGAGGGGGGATGTGAGTGAGTGAGTGAGGGGTGTGAGTGAGTGAGGGGGGTGTGAGTGGGGGGTGTGAGTGAGTGAGGGGTGGGAGTGAGTGAGTGAGGGGTGGGAGTGAGTGAGTGAGGGGGGTGTGAGTGAGGGGGGGTGTGAGTGAGTGAGGGGGGGTGTGAGTGAGTGAGTGAGGGGTGTGAGTGAGTGAGGGGTGTGAGTGAGTGAGGGGGGATGTGAGTGAGTGAGGGGGATGTGAGTGAGTGAGGGGGGATGTGAGTGAGTGAGGGGGGGTGTGTGAGTGAGGGGGGGTGTGAGTGAGTGAGGGGGGGTGTGAGTGAGTGAGGGGGGGTGTGAGTGAGTGAGGGGGGGTGTGAGTGAGTGAGGGGGGATGTGAGTGAGTGAGGGGGGATGTGTGTGAGTGAGTGAGGGGGGTGTGAGTGAGTGAGCGGGGTGTGAGTGAGGGGTGTGAGTGAGTGAGGGGGGGTGTGAGTGAGTGAGGGGGGGTGTGAGTGAGTGAGGGGGGTGTGAGTGAGGGGGGTGTGAGTGAGTTAGGGGGGTTGTGAGTGAGTGGGAGTGAGTGAGGGGGGTGGGAGTGAGTGAGGGGGGTGGGAGTGAGGGGTGTGAGTGAGTGAGGAGGGGTGTGAGTGAGTGAGGGGGGTGTGAGTGAGGGGGGGTGTGAGTGAGCGGGGGTGTGAGTGAGTGAGGGGGTGTGTGAGTGAGTGAGGGGGGAGTGAGGGGGGGTGTGAGTGAGTGAGGGGGGGTGTGAGTGAGGGGGGTGTGAGTGAGTGAGGGGGGTTGTGAGTGAGTGGGAGTGAGTGAGGGGGGTGGGAGTGAGTGAGGGGTGTGAGTGAGTGAGGGGGGGTGGGAGTGAGTGAGGGGTGTGAGTGAGTGAGGGGGGGTGTGAGTGAGTGAGGGGGGGTGTGAGTGAGGGGGGTGTGAGTGAGGGGGGTGTGAGTGAGGGGGGGTGTGAGTGAGGGGGGGTGTGAGTGAGGGGGGGTGTGAGTGAGGGGGGGTGTGAGTGAGGGGGGTGTGAGTGAGGGGGGGTGTGAGTGAGCGGGGGGGTGTGAGTGAGCGGGGGTGTGTGAGTGAGTGAGGGGGGAGTGAGTGAGGGGTGTGAGTGAGTGAGCGGGGGTGTGAGTGAGCGGGGGTGTGAGTGAGTGAGGGGGTGTGAGTGAGTGAGGGGGTGTGAGTGAGTGAGGGGGTGTGTGAGTGAGTGAGGGGGGAGTGAGTGAGGGGGGAGTGAGTGAGGGGTGTGAGTGAGTGAGGGGTGTGAGTGAGTGAGGGGGGGTGTGAGTGAGGGGGGGGTGTGAGTGAGTGAGGGGTGTGAGTGAGTGAGGGGGGGTGTGAGTGAGGGGGGGTGTGAGTGAGGGGGGGTGTGAGTGAGGGGGGGTGTGAGTGAGGGGGGGTGTGAGTGAGGGGGTGTGTGAGTGAGTGAGGGGGGAGTGAGTGAGGGGTGTGAGTGAGTGAGCGGGGGTGTGAGTGAGCGGGGGTGTGTGAGTGAGGGGTGTGAGTGAGTGGGAGTGAGTGAGGGGGGTGGGAGTGAGTGAGGGGTGTGAGTGAGTGAGGGGGGGTGTGAGTGAGTGAGGGGTGTGAGTGAGTGAGGGGTGTGAGTGAGTGAGGGGGGGTGTGAGTGAGGGGGGGTGTGAGTGAGGGGGGGGTGTGAGTGAGGGGGTGTGTGAGTGAGTGAGGGTGGAGTGAGTGAGGGGTGTGAGTGAGTGAGCGGGGGTGTGAGTGAGCGGGGGTGTGAGTGAGCGGGGGTGTGAGTGAGTGAGGGGTGTGAGTGAGTGAGGGGTGTGAGTGAGTGAGGGGGGGTGTGAGTGAGTGGGAGTGAGTGAGGGGGGTGGGATGTGAGTGAGGGGGGTGGGAGTGAGTGAGGGGTGTGAGTGAGTGAGGGGTGTGTGAGTGAGTGAGGGGGGGTGTGAGTGAGCGGGGGTGTGAGTGAGCGGGGGTGTGAGTGAGCGAGGGGGGAGTGAGTGAGGGGTGTGAGTGAGTGAGTGGGGGTGTGAGTGAGTGAGGGGGGTGTGAGTGAGTGAGGGGGGGTGTGAGTGAGTGAGGGGGGGTGTGAGTGAGTGAGGGGGGGGTGTGAGTGAGTGAGGGGTGTGAGTGAGTGAGGGGGGTGTGAGTGAGTGGGGGGTGTGAGTGAGTGGGGGGTGTGAGTGAGTGGGGGGTGTGAGTGAGTGGGGGGTGTGAGTGAGTGGGGGGTGTGAGTGAGTGAGGGGGGTGTGAGTGAGTGGGGGGTGTGAGTGAGTGAGGGGGGTGTGAGTGAGTGAGGGGGGTGTGAGTGAGGGGGGGTGTGAGTGAGTGAGGGGTGTGAGTGAGTGAGGGGTGTGAGTGAGTGAGGGGGGGTGTGAGTGAGGGGGGGTGTGAGTGAGTGAGGGGGGTGTGAGTGAGGGGGGGTGTGAGTGAGGGGGGGTGTGAGTGAGTGAGGGGTGTGAGTGAGTGAGTGAGGGGGTGTGAGTGAGGGGTGTGAGTGAGTGAGGGGTGTGAGTGAGTGAGGGGTGTGAGTGAGTGAGTGAGGGGTGTGTGAGTGAGTGAGGGGTGTGAGTGAGTGAGGGGTGTGAGTGAGTGAGGGGGGGGTGTGAGTGAGGGGGGGTGTGAGTGAGGGGGGGGTGTGAGTGAGGTGTGAGTGAGTGAGGGGTGGGAGTGAGTGAGTGAGGGGGGTGTGAGTGAGTGAGGGGTGGGAGGTGAGTGAGTGAGAGGGGGGTGTGAGTGAGTGAGAGGGGGGTGGGAGTGAGTGAGGGGGGTGTGAGTGAGGGGGGGTGTGAGTGAGTGAGGGGGGTGTGAGTGAGGGGGGGTGTGAGTGAGGGGGGGTGTGAGTGAGTGAGGGGTGTGAGTGAGTGAGTGAGGGGGGTGTGAGTGAGGGGTGTGAGTGAGTGAGGGGTGTGAGTGAGTGAGGGGTGTGAGTGAGTGAGTGAGGGGTGTGTGAGTGAGTGAGGGGTGTGAGTGAGTGAGGGGTGTGAGTGAGTGAGGGGGGGTGTGAGTGAGGGGGGGTGTGAGTGAGGGGGGGGTGTGAGTGAGGTGTGAGTGAGTGAGGGGTGGGAGTGAGTGAGTGAGGGGGGGTGTGAGTGAGTGAGGGGTGGGAGTGAGTGAGTGAGAGGGGGGTGTGAGTGAGTGAGAGGGGGGTGGGAGTGAGTGAGAGGGGGGTGGGAGTGAGTGAGGGGGGATGTGAGTGAGTGAGGGGGGGTGTGTGTGAGTGAGTGAGGGGTGGGAGTGAGTGAGTGAGGGGGGTGTGAGTGAGTGAGGGGGGTGTGAGTGAGTGAGGGGGGATGTGAGTGAGTGAGGGGGGATGTGAGTGAGTGAGGGGGGGTGTGAGTGAGGTGTGAGTGAGTGAGGGGTGGGAGTGAGTGAGTGAGGGGGGTGTGAGTGAGTGAGGGGTGGAGTGAGTGAGTGAGAGGGGGGTGTGAGTGAGTGAGAGGGGGGTGGGAGTGAGTGAGTGAGGGGTGGGAGTGAGTGAGTGAGGGGGGATGTGAGTGAGTGAGGGGGGATGTGAGTGAGTGAGGGGGGATGTGAGTGAGTGAGGGGGGGTGTGTGTGAGTGAGTGAGGGGTGGGAGTGAGTGAGTGAGGGGGGTGTGAGTGAGTGAGGGGTGGGAGTGAGTGAGTGAGAGGGGGGGTGGGAGTGAGTGAGAGGGGGTGGGAGTGAGTGAGTGAGGGGTGGGAGTGAGTGAGTGAGGGGGGATGTGAGTGAGTGAGGGGGGATGTGAGTGAGTGAGGGGGGATGTGAGTGAGTGAGGGGGGTGTGAGTGAGTGAGGGGGGGTGTGAGGGGGGGTGTGAGTGGGGGGGGTGTGAGGGGGGGTGTGGGGGGGTGTGAGGGGGGGTGTGAGAGTGAGTGAGGGGGGGTGTGAGGGGGGGGTGTGAGTGAGTGAGGGGGGGTGTGAGGGGGGGTGTGTGGGGGGGGGTGTGAGGGGGGGTGTGAGTGAGTGGGGGGGGGTGTGAGTGAGTGAGGGGGGGTGTGAGGGGGGGGTGTGAGTGAGTGAGGGGGGTGTGTGAGTGAGTGAGGGTTGGGAGTGAGTGAGTGAGGGTTGGGAGTGAGTGAGTGAGGGGGGTGTGAGTGAGTGAGGGGGGTGTGAGTGAGGGGGGGTGTGAGTGAGTGAGGGGGGGTGTGAGTGAGTGAGGGGGGGTGTGAGTGAGTGAGTGAGGGGTGTGAGTGAGTGAGGGGTGTGAGTGAGTGAGGGGTGTGAGTGAGTGAGGGGTGTGAGTGAGGGGGGGGTGTGAGTGAGTGAGGGGGGGTGTGAGGGGGGGGTGTGAGTGAGAGAGGGGGGGTGTGAGGGGGGGGTGTGAGTGAGAGAGGGGGGGTGTGAGGGGGGGGTGTGAGTGAGAGAGGGGGGGTGTGAGGGGGGTGTGAGTGAGTGAGGGGGGTGTGAGTGAGTGAGTGAGGGGTGTGAGTGAGTGAGGGGTGTGAGTGAGTGAGGGGGGTGTGAGTGGGGGTGTGAGTGAGTGAGGGGTGGGAGTGAGGGGGGGTGTGAGTGAGTGGGGGGGGGGTGTGAGGGGGGGGTGTGAGGGGGGGGGTGTGAGTGAGTGAGGGGGGGTGTGAGGGGGGGGTGTGAGGGGGGGGTGTGAGTGAGTGAGGGGGGTGTGAGGGGGGGGTGTGAGTGAGTGAGGGGGGGTGTGAGGGGGGGGTGTGAGTGAGTGGGGGGGGTGTGAGGGGGGGTGTGAGTGAGTGAGGGGGGGTGTGAGGGGGGGGTGTGAGTGAGTGGGGGGGTGTGAGTGAGTGAGGGGGGGTGTGAGGGGGGGTGTGAGTGAGTGAGGGGGGGTGTGGGGGGGGGTGTGAGTGAGTGAGGGGGGGTGTGGGGGGGGGTGTGAGTGAGTGAGGGGGGGTGTGAGGGGGGGTGTGAGTGAGTGGGGGGGGTGTGAGGGGGGGGTGTGAGTGAGGGGGGGGTGTGAGTGAGGGGGTGTGTGAGGGGGGGGTGTGAGTGAGGGGGTGTGTGAGGGGGGGTGTGTGAGTGAGGGGGGTTGTGAGGGGGGGGTGAGTGAGAGGGGGGGTGTGAGTGAGTGAGGGGGGGTGTGAGGGGGGGGTGTGAGTGAGTGAGGGGGGTGTGAGTGTGTGAGGGGCGGTGTGAGTGAGGGGGGGTGTGAGGGGGGGGTGTGAGTGAGGGGGGGGTGTGAGTGAGGGGGGGGTGTGAGTGAGGGGGGGTGTGAGTGAGGGGGGGTGTGAGGGGGGGGTGTGAGTGAGGGGGGGTGTGAGGGGGGGGTGTGAGTGAAGGGGGGTGTGAGGGGGGGGTGTGAGTGAGTGAGGGGGGGTGTGAGGGGGGGGTGTGAGTGAGTGAGGGGGGTTGTGAGGGGGGGGTGAGTGAGTGAGGGGGGGTGTGAGTGAGTGAGGGGTGTTGTGAGGGGGGGGGTGAGTGAGTGAGGGGGGGTGTGAGTGAGTGGGGGGGGTGTGAGTGAGGGGGGGGTGTGAGTGAGTGAGGGGGGGTGTGAGGGGGGGTGTGAGTGAGTGAGGGGGGGTGTGAGGGGGGGGTGTGAGTGAGTGAGGGGGGGGTGTGAGGGGGGGGTGTGAGTGAGTGAGGGGGGGTGTGAGGGGGGGGTGTGAGTGAGTGAGGGGGGGTGTGAGGGGGGGTGTGAGTGAGTGAGGGGGGGTGTGAGTCAGTGAGGGGGGGTGTGAGTGAGGGGGGGGGGTGTGAGTGAGGGGGGGTGTGAGTGAGTGAGGGGGGGGTGTGAGTGAGTGAGGGGGGGTGTGAGTGAGGGGGGGGTGTGAGTGAGTGAGGGGGGGGTGTGAGTGAGTGAGGGGTGGGAGTGAGTGAGGGGTGTGAGTGGGTGAGGGGGGAGTGGGTGTGTGAGTGAGTGAGGGGTGTGAGTGAGTGAGGGGTGTGAGTGAGTGAGGGGGGGGAGTGAGGTGGGGGAGTGAGGGGGGGAGTGAGTGAGGGGGGGAGTGAGTGAGGGGGGAAGTGAGGGTGTGAGTGAGTGAGGGGGGAGTGAGTGAGGGGGGAGTGAGTGAGTGAGGGGGGAGTGAGTGAGTGAGGGGGGAGTGAGTGAGTGAGGGGGGGCTGTGAGTGAGTGAGGGGTGTGAGTGAGTGAGGGGGGTGTGGGGGGGTTGTGAGTGAGTGAGGGGGGGTGTGGGGGGGGTTGTGAGTGAGTGAGGGGGGTGTGAGTGAGGGGGGTGTGAGTGAGGGGGGTGTGAGTGAGTGAGGGGTGTGAGTGAGTGAGGGGGGAGTGAGTGAGGGGGGAGTGAGTGAGTGAGGGGGGAGTGAGTGAGGGGTGTGAGTGAGGGGGGAGTGAGTGAGGGGGGAGTGAGGGGTGTGAGTGAGGTGGCGTGTGGGGGGGGGGTTGTGAGTGAGTGAGGGCGGGGTGTGGGGGGGGGTGTGAGTGAGTGAGGGGTGTGAGTGAGTGAGTGAGGGGTGTGAGTGAGTGAGTGAGGGGTGTGAGTGAGTGAGGGGTGTGAGTGAGTGAGGGGTGTGAGTGAGTGAGTGAGGGGGGGTGTGAGTGAGGGGGTGAGTGAGTGAGGGGGGAGTGAGTGAGGTGGGTGTGAGGGGTGGTGTGAGTGAGGGGTGTGAGTGAGTGAGGGGATGGAGTGAGTGAGGGGTGTGAGTGAGTGAGGGGGGAGTGAGTGAGGGTGTGAGTGAGTGAGGGGGGGAGTGAGTGAGGGGGGGAGTGAGTGAGGGGGGTGTGAGTGAGGGGGGAGTGAGGGGTGTGAGTGAGTGAGGGGGGAGTGAGGGGTGTGAGTGAGTGAGGGGGGAGTGAGGGGTGTGAGTGAGTGAGGGGGGAGTGAGGGGTGTGGGGGAGTGAGGGGTGTGAGTGAGTGAGGGGGGAGTGAGTGAGGGGTGTGAGTGAGTGAGGGGGGAGTGAGTGAGGGGTGTGAGTGAGTGAGGGGTGTGAGTGAGTGAGGGGTGTGAGTGAGTGAGGGGTGTGAGTGAGTGGGGAGTGAGGGGTGTGAGTGAGTGAGGGGTGTGAGTGAGTGAGGGGGAGTGAGGGGTGTGAGTGAGTGAGGGGGAGTGAGTGAGGGGGGTGTGAGTGAGTGAGGGGGGAGTGAGTGAGGGGGGAGTGAGTGAGGGGTGTGAGTGAGTGAGGGGTGTGAGTGAGTGAGGGGGGGCTGTGAGTGAGTGAGGGGTGTGAGTGAGTGAGGGGGGGTGTTGGGGGGGTTGTGAGTGAGTGAGGGGGGTGTGAGTGAGTGAGGGGTGTGAGTGAGTGAGGGGGGAGTGAGTGAGGGGTGTGAGTGAGTGAGGGGGAGTGAGTGAGGGGTGTGAGTGAGTGAGGGGTGTGAGTGAGTGAGGGGTGTGAGTGAGGGGTGTGAGTGAGGCGGGGTGTGGGGGGGGGTGTGAGTGAGTGAGGGGTGTGAGTGAGTGAGTGAGGGGTGTGAGTGAGGCGGGGTGTAGGGGGGGGGTGTGAGTGAGTGAGGGGTGTGAGTGAGTGAGTGAGGGGTGTGAGTGAGGCGGGGTGTGGGGGGGGGTGTGAGTGAGTGAGGGGTGTGAGTGAGTGAGGGGTGTGAGTGAGTGAGGGGTGTGAGTGAGTGAGTGAGGGGGGGGTGTGAGTGAGGGGGTGAGTGAGTGAGGGGGGAGTGAGTGAGGTGGGTGTGAGGGGTGGTGTGAGTGAGGGGTGTGAGTGAGTGAGGGGTGTGAGTGAGTGAGGGGTGTGAGTGAGTGAGGGGATGGAGTGAGTGAGGGGTGTGAGTGAGTGAGGGGGGAGTGAGTGAGGGGTGTGAGTGAGTGAGGGGGGGAGTGAGTGAGGGGGGAGTGAGTGAGGGGGGAGTGAGTGAGGGGGGTGTGAGTGAGGGGGGAGTGAGGGGTGTGAGTGAGTGAGGGGGGAGTGAGGGGTGTGAGTGAGTGAGGGGGGAGTGAGGGGTGTGAGTGAGTGAGGGGGGGAGTGAGGGGTGTGGGGGAGTGAGGGGTGTGAGTGAGTGAGGGGGGAGTGAGTGAGGGGTGTGAGTGAGTGAGGGGGGAGTGAGTGAGGGGTGTGAGTGAGTGAGGGGTGTGAGTGAGTGAGGGGTGTGAGTGAGTGAGGGGTGTGAGTGAGGGGGGAGTGAGGGGTGTGAGTGAGTGAGGGGTGTGAGTGAGTGAGGGGGGAGTGAGGGGTGTGAGTGAGGGGGGAGTGAGTGAGGGGGGTGGGAGTGAGTGAGGGGTGTGAGTGAGTGAGGGGTGTGAGTGAGTGAGGGGTGTGAGTGAGTGAGGGGTGTGAGTGAGGCGGGGTGTGGGGGGGGTGTGAGTGAGTGAGGGGTGTGAGTGAGTGAGTGAGGGGTGTGAGTGAGGCGGGGTGTGGGGGGGGGGGTGTGAGTGAGTGAGGGTTGTGAGTGAGTGAGTGAGGGGTGTGAGTGAGGCGGGGTGTGAGTGAGGGGTGTGAGTGAGTGAGGGGTGTGAGTGAGTGAGGGGTGTGAGTGAGTGAGGGGTGTGAGTGAGTGAGGGGGGTGAGTGAGAGGGGGGAGTGAGTGAGGTGGGTGTGAGGGGTGGTGTGAGTGAGGGGTGTGAGTGAGTGAGGGGTGTGAGTGAGTGAGGGGTGTGAGTGAGTGAGGGGATGGAAGTGAGTGAGGGGTGTGAGTGAGTGAGGGGGGAGTGAGTGAGGGGTGTGAGTGAGTGAGGGGGGGAGTGAGTGAGGGGGAGTGAGTGAGGGGGGTGTGAGTGAGGGGGGAGTGAGGGGTGTGAGTGAGTGAGGGGGGAGTGAGGGGTGTGAGTGAGTGAGGGGGGAGTGAGGGGGTGTGAGTGAGTGAGGGGGAGTGAGGGGTGTGAGTGAGTGAGGGGGGAGTGAGGGGTGTGGGGGAGTGAGGGGTGTGAGTGAGTGAGGGGGGAGTGAGTGAGGGGTGTGAGTGAGTGAGGGGTGTGAGTGAGTGAGGGGTGTGAGTGAGTGAGGGGTGTGAGTGAGGGGGGAGTGAGGGGTGTGAGTGAGTGAGGGGTGTGAGTGAGTGAGGGGGGAGTGAGGGGTGTGAGTGAGTGAGGGGGGAGTGAGTGAGGGGGGGTGGGAGTGAGTGAGGGGTGTGAGTGAGTGAGGGGTGTGAGTGAGTGAGGGGGGGCTGTGAGTGAGTGAGGGGTGTGAGTGAGTGAGGGGGGGTGTGGGGGGGGTTGTGAGTGAGTGAGGGGGGTGTGAGTGAGTGAGGGGTGTGAGTGAGTGAGGGGTGTGAGTGAGTGAGGGGGGAGTGAGTGAGGGGGTGTGAGTGAGTGAGGGGGGAGTGAGTGAGGGGTGTGAGTGAGTGAGGGGTGTGAGTGAGTGAGGGGTGTGAGTGAGGCGGGGTGTGGGGGGGTGTGAGTGAGTGAGGGGTGTGAGTGAGTGAGTGAGGGGTGTGAGTGAGGCGGGGTGTGGGGGGGGGGTGTGAGTGAGTGAGGGGTGTGAGTGAGTGAGTGAGGGGTGTGAGTGAGGCGGGGTGTGGGGGGGTGTGTGAGTGAGTGAGGGGTGTGAGTGAGTGAGGGGTGTGAGTGAGTGAGTGAGGGGGGGTGTGAGTGAGGGGGGTGAGTGAGTGAGGGGGGAGTGAGTGAGGGTGGGTGTGAGGGGTGGTGTGAGTGAGGGGTGTGAGTGAGTGAGGGGTGTGAGTGAGTGAGGGGGGAGTGAGTGAGGGGTGAGTGAGGGGGAGTGAGTGAGGGGGGTGTGAGTGAGGGTGTGAGTGAGTGAGGGGGGAGTGAGGGGTGTGAGTGAGTGAGGGGGGAGTGAGGGGTGTGAGTGAGTGAGGGGGGAGTGAGGGGTGTGGGGGAGTGAGGGGTGTGAGTGAGGGGGGAGTAGTGAGGGGTGTGAGTGAGTGAGGGGGGAGTGAGTGAGTGAGGGGGGAGTGAGTGAGGGGGGAGTGAGTGAGGGGTGTGAGTGAGTGAGGGGGGAGTGAGTGAGGGGTGTGAGTGAGTGAGGGGTGTGAGTGAGTGAGGGGGGAGTGAGTGAGGGGTGTGAGTGAGTGAGGGGGGAGTGAGTGAGGGGTGTGAGTGAGTGAGGGGGGAGTGAGTGAGGGGTGTGAGTGAGTGAGGGGTGTGAGTGAGTGAGGGGGGAGTGAGTGAGGGGTGTGAGTGAGGGGGGAGTGAGTGAGGGGGGAGTGAGTGAGGGGGGAGTGAGGGGTGTGAGTGAGTGAGGGGGGAGTGAGTGAGGTGTGTGAGTGAGTGAGGTGTGTGAGTGAGTGAGGGGTGTGAGTGAGTGAGGGGTGTGAGTGAGTGAGGGGGGAGTGAGTGAGGTGTGTGAGTGAGTGAGGTGTGTGAGTGAGTGAGGTGTGTGAGTGAGTGAGGGGTGTGAGTGAGTGAGGTGTGTGAGTGAGGGGTGTGAGTGAGTGAGGGGTGTGAGTGAGTGAGGGGGGAGTGAGTGAGGGGGTGTGAGTGAGTGTGGGGGGAGTGGGTGAGGGGTGTGAGTGAGTGAGGGGTGTGAGTGAGTGAGGGGGGGGAGTGGGTGAGGGGTGGAGTGAGTGAGGGGGGAGTGAGTGAGGGGGGGAGTGAGGTGAGGGGTGTGAGTGAGTGAGGGGTGTGAGTGGTTGAGGGGGAGTGAGTGAGGGGTGTGAGTGGTGAGGGGGGAGTGAGGAGGGTGTGAGTGAGTGAGGGGGGAGTGAGTGAGGGGTGTGAGTGGGTGAGGGGGAGTGAGTGAGGGGTGTGAGTGGTGAGGGGGGAGTGAGTGAGGGGTGTGAGTGAGTGAGGGGGAGTGAGTGAGGGGTGTGAGTGGGTGAGGGGGAGTGGGTGTGTGAGTGAGTGAGGGGTGTGAGTGAGTGAGGGGTGTGAGTGAGTGAGGGTGTGAGTGAGGGGGAGTAGTGAGGGGTGTGAGTGAGTGAGGGGTGTGAGTGAGTGAGGGGGAGTGAGTGAGGGGTGTGAGTGAGTGAGGGGTGTGAGTGAGTGAGGGGGGAGTGAGTGAGGGGGTGTGAGTGAGTGAGGGGGTGTGAGTGAGTGAGGGGTGTGAGTGAGTGAGGGGTGTGAGTGAGGGGGGGGAGTGAGTGAGGGGTGTGAGTGAGGGGGGGAGTGAGTGAGTGAGGGGGGGTGTGAGTGAGTGAGGGGGGGTGTGAGTGAGTGAGGGGGGGTGTGAGGGGGGGGTGTGAGTGAGTGAGGGGGGTGTGTGAGTGAGTGAGGGGGGGTGTGAGGGGGGGGTGTGAGTGAGTGGGGGGGGTTGTGAGCGAGTGAGGGGGGGTGTGAGCGAGTGAGGGGGGGTGTGAGTGAGTGAGGGGGGGTGTGAGGGGGGGGTGTGAGTGAGTGAGGGGGGGTGTGAGGGGGGGGTGTGAGTGAGTGAGGGGGGGTGTGAGGGGGGGGTGTGAGTGAGTGAGGGGGGTGTGAGGGGGGGGTGTGAGTGAGTGAGGGGGGGTGTGAGGGGGGGGTGTGAGTGAGTGAGGGGGGGTGTGAGGGGGGGGTGTGAGTGAGTGAGGGGGGGTGTGAGGGGGGGGTGTGAGTGAGTGAGGGGGGTGTGAGGGGGGGTGTGAGTGAGTGAGGGGGGGTGTGAGTGAGTGAGGGGGGGTGTGAGGGGGGGGTGTGAGTGAGTGAGGGGGGGTGTGAGGGGGGGGTGTGAGTGAGTGAGGGGGGGTGTGAGGGGGGGGTGTGAGTGAGTGAGGGGGGTGTGAGGGGGGGTGTGAGTGAGTGAGGGGGGTGTGAGGGGGGGTGTGAGTGAGTGAGGGGGGGTGTGAGTGAGTGAGGGGGGGTGTGAGTGAGTTAGGGGGGGAGTGAGGGGGGTGTGAGTGAGTGAGGGGGGGAGTGAGGGGGGGTGTGAGTGAGTGAGGGGGGGTGTGAGTGAGGGGGGGTGTGAGTGAGTGAGGGGGGGTGTGAGTGAGTGAGGGGGGTGTGAGGGGGGGGTGTGAGTGAGTGAGGGGGGGTGTGGGGGGGGTGAGTGAGTGAGTGAGGGAGGGAGTGAGGGAGGGAGTGAGGGGGGTGTGAGGGGGGGTGTGAGTGAGTGAGGGGGCGAGTGAGGGGGGGGTGTGAGTGAGTGAGGGGGGTTGTGAGGGGGGGGTGTGAGTGAGTGAGGGGGGGTGTGGGGGGGGGTGTGAGTGAGTGAGGGGGGGTGTGGGGGGGGTGTGAGTGAGTGAGGGGGGGTGTGAGGGGGGGGGTGTGAGTGAGTGAGGGGGGGGTGTGAGGGTGTGAGGGGGGGGTGTGAGTGAGTGAGGGGGGGTGTGAGGGGGGGGTGTGAGTGAGTGAGGGGGGTGTGAGGGGGGGGTGTGAGTGAGTGAGGGGGGTGTGAGGGGGGGGTGTGAGTGAGTGAGGGGTGGTGTGAGGGGGGGGGTGTGAGTGAGTGAGGGGGGGTGTGAGGGGGGGTGTGAGGGGGGGGGTGTGAGTGAGTGGGGGGGGTGTGAGTGAGTGGGGGGGGGTGTGAGTGAGGGGGGGTGTGAGTGAGGGGGGGTGTGAGTGAGGGGGGGTGTGAGGGGGGGTGTGAGTGAGTGAGGGGGGGTGTGAGTGGGGGGGTGTGAGTGAGTGAGGGGGGGTGTGAGTGGGGGGGTGTGAGTGAGTGAGGGGGGTGTGAGGGGGGGTGTGAGTGAGTGAGGGGGGGTGTGAGGGGGGGTGTGAGTGAGTGAGGGGGGGTGTGAGTGAGGGGGGTGTGAGTGAGGGGGGGTGTGAGTGAGGGGGGTGTGAGTGAGGGGGGGGTGTGAGTGAGGGGGGGTGTGAGGGGGGGGGTGTGAGTGAGTGAGGGGGGGTGTGAGTGAGGGGGGGTGTGAGTGAGGGGGGGTGTGAGTGAGGGGGGGTGTGAGTGAGGGGGGGTGTGAGTGAGGGGGGGTGTGAGTGGGGGGGTGTGAGTGAGTGTGGGGGGTGTGAGTGAGTGAGGGGGGGTGTGAGGGGGGTGTGAGTGAGGGGGGGTGTGAGTGAGGGGGGGTGTGAGTGAGGGGGGGGTGTGAGTGAGTGAGGGGGGGGTGTGAGTGAGTGAGGGGGGGTGTGAGTGAGGGGGGGTGTGAGTGAGGGGGGGTGTGAGTGAGGGAGGGGGGGTGTGAGGGAGGGGGGGTGTGAGGGGGGGTGTGAGTGAGTGAGGGGGGGTGTGAGTGAGTGGGGGGGTGTGAGTGAGTGGGGGGGGTGTGAGTGAGTGAGGGGGGGTGTGAGTGAGTGAGGGGGGGTGTGAGGGGGGGTGTGAGGGGGGGGGTGTGAGTGAGTGAGGGGTGGGAGTGAGTGAGTGAGGGGGGGGTGTGAGTGAGTGAGGGGGTGTGAGTGAGTGAGGGGGGTGTGAGTGAGTGAGTGAGGGGGGTGTGAGTGAGTGTGGGGGGTGTGAGTGAGTGAGGGGGGTGTGAGGGGGGTGTGAGTGAGGGGGGGTGTGAGTGAGGGGGGGTGTGAGTGAGGGGGGGGTGTGAGTGAGTGAGGGGGGGGTGTGAGTGAGTGAGGGGGGGTGTGAGTGAGGGGGGGTGTGAGTGAGGGGGGGTGTGAGTGAGGGAGGGGGGGTGTGAGGGAGGGGGGGTGTGAGGGGGGGTGTGAGTGAGTGAGGGGGGGTGTGAGTGAGTGGGGGGGGTGTGAGTGAGTGGGGGGGGTGTGAGTGAGTGAGGGGGGGTGTGAGTGAGTGAGGGGGGGTGTGAGGGGGGTGTGAGGGGGGGGGGTGTGAGTGAGTGAGGGGTGGGATGTGAGTGAGTGAGGGGGGTGTGAGTGAGTGAGGGGGGTGTGAGTGAGTGAGTGAGGGGTGTGAGTGAGTGAGTGAGGGGGTGTGAGTGAGCGAGGGGGGGTGTGAGTGAGCGAGGGGGGGGTGTGAGTGAGTGAGTGAGGGGTGTGAGTGAGTGAGGGGTGTGAGTGAGTGAGTGAGGGGTGTGAGTGAGTGAGTGAGGGGTGTGAGTGAGTGAGGGGGGGTGTGAGTGAGCGAGGGGGGGTGTGAGTGAGCGAGGGGGGGTGTGAGTGAGCGAGGGGGGGGTGTGAGTGAGCGAGGGGGGGGTGTGAGTGAGTGAGTGAGGGGTGTGAGTGAGTGAGGGGTGTGAGTGAGTGAGGGGGGTGTGAGTGGGGGGTGTGAGTGAGTGAGGGGTGGGAGTGAGGGGGGGGGTGTGAGTGAGTGAGGGGGGGTGTGAGGGGGGTGTGTGAGTGAGAGAGGGGGGGTGTGAGTGAGTGAGGGGTGTGTGAGTGAGTGAGTGAGGGGTGTGAGTGAGTGAGTGAGGGGTGTGAGTGAGTGAGGGGGGGTGTGAGTGAGTGAGTGAGGGGTGTGAGTGAGTGAGGGGTGTGAGTGAGTGAGGGGTGTGAGTGAGTGAGGGGGGTGTGAGTGGGGGGTGTGAGGGGTGGGAGTGAGGGGGGGGTGTGAGTGAGTGAGGGGGGGTGTGAGGGGGGGGTGTGAGTGAGTGAGGGGGGGTGTGAGGGGGGGGTGTGAGTGAGTGAGGGGGGGTGTGAGGGGGGGGTGTGAGTGAGTGGGGGGGGTGTGAGGGGGGGGTGTGAGTGAGGGGGGGGGTGTGAGTGAGTGAGGGGGTGTGAGTGAGGGGGGGGTGTGAGTGAGTGAGGGGGGGTGAGTGAGAGGGGGGGGTGTGAGTGAGTGAGGGGGGGTGTGAGGGGGGGGTGTGAGTGAGTGAGGGGGGGTGTGAGGGGGGGGTGTGAGTGAGTGAGGGGGGGTGTGAGTGTGTGAGGGGGGGTGTGAGGGGGGGTGTGAGTGAGTGAGGGGGGTTGTGAGGGGGGGGTGAGTGAGTGAGGGGGGGGTGTGAGTGAGTGAGGGGGGGGTGTGAGTGGGGGGTGTGAGTGAGTGAGGGGGGGTGTGAGGGGGGGGTGTGAGTGAGTGAGGGGGGGTGTGAGGGGGGGGGTGTGAGTGAGGGGGGGTGTGAGTGAGTGAGGGGTGTGAGGGAGGGAGTGAGTGAGGGGGGGTGTGAGGGGGGGGTGTGAGTGAGTGAGGGGTGTGAGGGAGGGTGTGAGTGAGTGAGGGGGGGTGTGAGTGAGTGTGGGGTGTGAGGGAGGGTGTGAGTGAGTGAGGGGGGGTGTGAGTGAGTGAGGGGGGGTGTGAGTGAGTGAGGGGGGTTGTGAGGGGGGGTGTGAGTGAGTGAGGGGTGTGAGGGAGGGTGTGAGTGAGTGAGGGGGGGGTGTGAGTGAGTGAGGGGTGTGAGGGAGGGTGTGAGTGAGTGAGGGGGGGTGTGAGTGAGTGAGGGGTGTGAGGGAGGGTGTGAGTGAGTGAGGGGGGTGTGAGTGAGTGAGGGGGGTGTGAGTGAGTGAGGGGGGTGTGAGTGAGTGAGGGGGGTGTGAGTGAGTGAGGGGGGGTGTGAGTGAGGGGGGGTGTGAGTGAGTGAGGGGGGGTGTGAGTGAGTGAGGGGGGGGTGTGAGGAGGGGGGGTGTGAGTGAGTGAGGGGGGGTGTGAGTGAGTGAGGGGGGTGTGAGTGAGGGGTGGTGTGAGGGGGTGTGGGTGTGAGGGGGAGTGAGTGAGGGGTGTGAGTGAGTGAGGGGTGTGAGTGGGTGAGGGGGGAGTGGTGTGTGAGTGAGTGAGGGGTGTGAGTGAGTGAGGGGTGTGAGTGAGTGAGGGGGTGTGAGTGAGTGAGGGGGGGAGTGAGGGGTGTGAGTGGGTGAGGGGGGAGTGGGTGAGGGGGGAGTGAGTGAGGGGGAGTGAGTGAGTGAGGGGGAGTGAGTGAGTGAGTGAGGGGGTGTGAGTGAGTGAGGGGGTGTGAGTGAGTGAGTGAGGGTGTGAGTGAGTGAGGGGGGGTGTGGGGGGTGTTGTGAGTGAGTGAGGGGGGTGTGAGTGAGTGAGGGGGTGTGAGTGAGTGAGGGGTGTGAGTGAGTGAGGGGTGTGAGTGAGTGAGGGGGGAGTGAGTGAGGGGGAGTGAGTGAGGGGGGAGTGAGTGAGTGAGGGGGAGTGAGTGAGTGAGGGGGGAGTGAGTGAGTGAGGGGGGAGTGAGTGAGTGAGGGGGTGTGAGTGAGTGAGGGGGGTGTGAGTGAGTGAGGGGGTGTGAGTGAGTGAGGGGTGTGAGTGAGTGAGGGGTGTGAGTGAGTGAGTGAGGGTGTGAGTGAGTGAGGGGGGTGTGGGGGGGGTTGTGAGTGAGTGAGGGGGGTGTGAGTGAGTGAGGGGGGTGTGAGTGAGTGAGGGGTGTGAGTGAGTGAGGGGGGAGTGAGTGAGGGGGGAGTGAGTGAGGGGTGTGAGTGAGTGAGGGGGGAGTGAGTGAGGGGTGTGAGTGAGTGAGGGGGGCTGTGAGTGAGTGAGGGGTGTGAGTGAGTGAGGGGGGTGTGGGAGGGGCTTGTGAGTGAGTGAGGGGGTGTGAGTGAGTGAGGGGTGTGAGTGAGTGAGGGGGGAGTGAGTGAGGGGTGTGAGTGAGTGAGGGGGGAGTGAGTGAGGGGTGTGAGTGAGTGAGGGGTGTGAGTGAGTGAGGGGTGTGAGTGAGGCGGGGTGTGGGGGGGGTGTGAGTGAGTGAGGGGTGTGTGTGAGTGAGTGAGGGGTGTGAGTGAGTGAGGGGTGTGAGTGAGTGAGGGGGGGGTGAGTGAGTGAGGGGGGAGTGAGTGAGGTGGGTGTGAGGGTGGTGTGAGTGAGGGGTGTGAGTGAGTGAGGGGTGTGAGTGAGTGAGGGGGGAGTGAGTGAGGGGGGAGTGAGTGAGGGGGGGAGTGAGTGAGGGGTGTGAGTGAGTGAGGGGGGTGAGTGAGGGGGAGTGAGGGGTGGTGAGTGAGTGAGGGGGGAGTGAGGGGGGTGTGAGTGAGTGAGGGGGGGAGTGAGGGGTGTGAGTGAGTGAGGGGGGAGTGAGTGAGGGGTGTGAGTGAGTGGGGGAGTGAGTGAGGGGGGTGAGTGAGGGTGTGAGTGAGTGAGGGGAGTGAGTGGGGGGTGAGTGAGGGTGGGGGAGTGAGTGAGGGGGGAGTGAGTGAGGGGGAGTGAGGGGGGTGTGAGTGAGTGAGGGGGTGCGTGTGAGTGAGTGAGGGGTGTGAGGGGTGGTGTGAGTGGGGTGGTGTGAGTGAGGGGTGTGAGTGAGTGAGGGGTGTGAGTGAGTGAGGGGTGTGAGTGAGTGAGGGGTGTGTGAGTGAGTGAGGGTGGAGTGAGTGAGGGGGGAGTGAGTGAGGGGGAGTGAGTGAGGGGGGGGAGTGAGTGAGGGGTGTGAGTGAGTGAGGGGGGTGTGAGTGAGGGGGAGTGAGGGTGTGAGTGAGTGAGGGGGGGAGTGAGGGGTGTGAGTGAGTGAGGGGGGAGTGAGGGGTGTGAGTGAGGGGGGAGGGAGTGAGGGGAGTGAGTGAGTGAGGGGGTGAGTGAGTGAGGGGGGAGTGAGTGAGGGGGTGTGAGTGAGTGAGGGTGTGAGTGAGTGAGGTGGGAGTGAGTGAGGGGTGTGAGTGAGGGGGGAGTGAGTGAGGGGTGTGAGTGAGGGGGGAGTGAGTGAGGGGGGAGTGAGGGGTGTGAGTGAGTGAGGGGGGAGTGAGTGAGGTGTGTGAGTGAGTGAGGTGTGTGAGTGAGTGAGGGTGTGTGAGTGAGGGGTGTGAGTGAGTGAGGGGGAGTGAGTGAGGTGTGTGAGTGAGTGAGGTGTGTGAGTGAGTGAGGTGTGTGAGTGAGTGAGGTGTGTGAGTGAGTGAGGTGTGTGAGTGGGTGAGGGGGGTGAGTGGGTGAGGGGGGGAGTGGGTGAGGGGGGGGAGTGAGTGAGGGGGGGGAGTGGGTGAGGGGTGTGAGTGAGTGAGGGGTGAGAGTGAGTGAGGGGGGTGTGAGTGTGTGAGGGGGGTGTGAGGGGGGGGTGTGAGTGAGGGGGGGTGTGAGGGGGGGTGTGAGTGAGTGAGGGGGGTTGTGAGGGGGGGTGAGTG